>NC_056729.1:1945209732-1945515618 GCF_019279795.1 Protopterus annectens | reverse complement strand
CATAGCTTTAATATATATTATTAATGATTGTGAAATTATTTATTGTTGAACAGAGATCAATTGAACTGATCTTATTCTCCCCAAAAGAGCACTCTGAACTGAAACTTTTGTTTGTGTGAACCTCCTCAGATCATACCCAGATTATACTTGCATTTTGCAAAAAAATTGCTATGAATCACTATTGATAAAAACCTGAACTTTGATCACCGTGCAAAAGAAGTAATCAGAAAACAGAAAAAAATATTTTACTCTCTACAGGATCAAACATTTTCTTACTCTTACTGCAAGAAACCATTGAAACTTTACCTTCCTACTTCCAAGTCTTCTCTATGTTCTCCTGTACTCTTCAACCTACACTCTGCAAAGTCTTACAACAAAGCTATAATAAAATAGCTGAATTAACAGCTAATATGTACAATAAATCCAACCGTTGCCTTGACCTTAAAGAACAAGCTTGGCATGAACTGTTACTATCCTTATCTCTTTTCCAACTAGGTTTTGCATGCAAAATTCTCTACAGGTCTAATCACTGCCTAGCACTAAGCAATATATACTACAAATGTATTCCCCATAAAGACCCCTACACTCCACAGACCAAACTCTCCATCAAATATCAAAATCATATAATTCTTCTGGAGACTCCTTAAATTCTTCATATAGCTCTGGATTGTGGAACCCTCTACCTCTGGCTCTAAAACAAATACATGATCGTAACTTCTTTAAACTGCAACTTAAACTGCATCTCAAGTACTCCTGGCTCTACTCTTGCTGTACTCCCAGCTAACACTCGTTCATACTTTACTAACCTTTACTAGTTGCTCTTTACTGTGTTGGTAATTCTACTATTCCCTTATAACATGCCTTTCTATCTACTATGCTCATATACTATACACCATTATTTTGTAAAACAGATACTATACAATAGTTCTTGATTGTATGAGCTATGTCTTAAACTCTTACTGTGGTGTAGTGTTACTTTATTTTTCCACTGTTTGTGCCTTTTTTTTGTAAATAATATACCTGAGTTACTGTGATAGTTTGAAATACCATAACCACTTGGAGGTATATGCACTAAGTACTATGATGAGAAACTTTAAAATTAGTGGATGTACATGTAATTTTTCTTTATTCCCATAAATGGGAATTTTAATATGTATTCATTCTATTCACTGCATTTGGAGCTTTTCTCCCTGGGCCTCCATTGATAAGGGACACTTATTGTACCTAATCAGACATTCCTGGTAAAGATATGCTAATAATTAAATATGTTAAAATGTTTTCTAATGAAACAATCTTATTTTCCAGCAGAATGATATATATTTTTTCTATGTGTTGGTGAAGTTAGTATTGTGCAACAATTATATTGTCTTCTTAAACAAAATTAGTTGGGTAGATTCAGAGGCATTCATCACTCTCATTTGCCAAAATAGTGATGGTAGAGGATGCATTAGTATAGACTACAGAGATTTACAAATGTTAAATTCTATGCTTGTTTTATTGATGGCATATTTTTTTAAGTGCCTAGAGTTGGACAAGTTACAATATCCTATATGCAGGACTTCTGTAGTGACTCACCTTGTTAATACTGTGTTTAAGAGAATAACACTGAACAGAGTAATTTGTTCAAATTACTTCCGGGTTGTTATTGTTCTCATTTCCTCAGAGCTGCTATATGCTAAGTAACCACACTAGAGATTGTCAATTTTTTACTGATTTTTATCTAAAATGCCAGCCTTAAAACACCAAGGATAAGTACATTTAGCATTCTTACTGAATTACCATAATAGTTGTGCATTATTTTGGTACTTTTAGTAATCCATCTAAGATTTGTCTTGGTGTGTACACTAGTAATAGCAGAAAAGGATTGTAGCAATTTCTAGGCCTCTGATTGTGGTAGATCCTTAAGGGTGCTTTTTTGCTATTGGCTAGTAGGCTCACATGTTCAAGACTAGTGCATTAGATGAAGGTCATGAGGTTTTGACTCCATATTCTTAAAAAAATCACCTTCACTCTCCTTAGCTTACATAATGACCCGGAACTTCTCTGTGTCCAATTATCGATAACACTCTTTATCATGTGATAGCTAAGTGTACGACCATCTCTGGGTTCCCCCAGCCCATGATTCCTATCTATTATGGTATCCCTGTACATTAAGATAAACACTATTCTCCTAAGTGACCTCAGCTACCCCACCATACATTTGCAAACATGTTTGCCCAGAAATTTCTGGATTTCAACACAAACTCTCTGGACTAGTTAGTCCACACTGATGTTCAGGATATGGGCATGACATTTCAAGTCTTGATGAAAGTATATTTCCAGTCCTTTGCAAAAAAAAAGTCTATTTGAAGTAGTTTGGTTTTTTGCTCTTATTAGACTTTGAGTCTTTAATTTACTTAGAGTTTTTGATTCGGTGCTACTTACCATTAGTCTGGTATTAAATAATAGCCATGTCCAAAAACAGTTAAATGAATTCTTGAGGTTGCTTTAGGCTGAGGCAATACTTGCAGCTGACCAGAGCAACAGTATCATTGTTCTGGTACAGCATGGCATGCTGACATGAATTATTAATATCATTTATAAATGCTGTGAAATGCAAAGACAAAAGTAATGGGCCAGGGGCACTTCACGGGTTAAATTGATGGGGCTTTATAATGCATTGCTCTACTTTACTAACTGCTTTTATTTATCAAAGAAGCTAGCAGGCTATACATTTTCTGTTATTGCCCTTATTTTTACATAAGCTTAAGTAGTAGAATGTAATGACCAATTATACTGAATTTTCTTTTTTGTAGATTCTGTATAAGTAAAGTCTGCAATTCCTATTACTGTCAAACTAAAGCCACACCGATAGTTGGTAATGAGACCATGACTGGTAATATAGCTAAGTAAATATATATTCATTTATTTTTTTTTGTCAAATGGGGATGTCCCACTGAGCATAGAACCTCTTTTCAGCTGTGGCCAGGGAGAAAAACTCTTGATACAGTCTAATTCAAGATACAATGTAAATTAACACAAAGAAATTCAACATTTATGTCAATGTTGACAGTTCAGTATTAAAAATGATAGTAGCATACTGAACTGGTTCACTTTACATAAAAGCATGCCATATGAAACTATACATTCACACGAGTACAATAAATTCACACTGGTACAATCACAACCAGCATGTTGAATTGGAATATCTTATATATATATATAGATACCTGTATTCAAGGGGGGGGGGGGTTAGAAAAGTTAATCAGGCTGCATTAGATTGGGAGTTGTCATAATCATTAAGGTGTTTACTTCAAAGCACAAGGTGCAAAGATCAATAATCACCTTGCAAAGCATGTCAAGGATTAAAAAGGCCTGTTGTGGTCATTAGCCTGGTAATCATCCTTCAACTTATAATGTACCCTTTAGGGGATTAAGTAGTAAATAATTACAAGTGGATGTTTTTGTCTTACCAATTTTACAAGGAGTAGTGAGGTGACAATTGGTAGTTACAGACTGGGTGTATTTTTTTCTGTGCTACAATTAAGCAGTAGTGTGATTTGTCAGTCATGTTTTGAGGCACTGTGTTTTAAAAAAGTCTTAAGATAGATTGTTGCTTGCTGGGTATCCATATGGCACTAAAGTTTATTTAACTTTGTAGATAGATGTTTGATTGTAAAAAATAAGCTGAGTGGAATTACTGCTGTGACTGAGTTATGAAAACTTTTTGGTTGCTAGACACAGTATGCTAAAATTTCAGGAGCTTTAACAGAATTTAACATCAGTGGGTAATCTAAAACATTCCATAATTTGCACAGAGCATTAAAACTTGCTCAGTAGATTATTATTGCTATAAATAAAAAATATTATTTTCATGAGGGATTTCAGTCACCCAAACACTGATTTGGAAAATGACTATATCATCTACAGATAGTACTGGATTACATGAATCAAAGTAATATAGAATAAATTACTCATTATTTGACATGAGCAATCACAGCCTTGACATTATAATAACTTATTTTGATTATTTCATCCCACAGTCCCCCTACACTAGTTAAAGCTGATCTCAATATTACCATCCTAACCCTAACAATTAACACTTACAAATGAGGAAATAGCTCCTCTTTTCTTGTTAAGACTGAAAAGGCACACAGAAATAAACAGTAACAAAGGCTCAACATATGCCACAGAGAGCTACAATAATTTCAAAGATTTTATTTAATTCTGTGTCCAAAAGTAAATGCTAGCGATACATAAATATAGTGCTAGTCTAAATAATAAACAATTGTCATGGAATAACAAACATCAATACATTATATGGGAGAAATAAAATATAACAATTTCAAAATCAGTACTAACTAAGCAAAAACTGTTTAAACAAAATTACAGAATATCGTTACTAAACGCCTCAAATAAACAAAACTGGACTGGACACTTGACTAACATGTATAAAGAGAGGGAAATGACCAATTATGTCAAAAAGCAAATACATTAATCCAGTAGATTTCTGTTCAGCAAATTAATAATGTTTATTCCTCACATATCAGATGTTGTGGCAGGAAAATATTGAACTAACTTCAAAAAATTCTCATTGCTTAAGTATTAAACCCTTGCTCACTAAGGGCAGCCCTTCCCCCTAAATATCAGGCATACTACCATTTGGTTAAAGTAGGGGAAATGTATGTTCAAGGGGGTCCACTTCGTAATGTTGAGATTTCACAATCTTGAAGCTCTGAATACCAATGGCCAGAACTTCGAAATTTGCTGAATCTCGAAAACCATCAATGAAGATTGTCGTGCGGTGTGGAACAGGAACTTTACCATTCTCCTCACTGTAGTGCGATCTTGGAGTTGGTATATTTAAGTTGCAGGGGGTGTGGGTGGTGCAGCCCCCCACCTGGGGGGGTGCAGAGGGGCTTGCCCCCCTTATTCATGATGTCTTGCTGTTTTAGTTTTATTGTTTTCCATTTTGAGATTCCGCAAGCTTGAAGTTCTGAGCGTCGGTATTCAGAGCTTCAGGATTGTGAAATCTTGACATTACAAAGTGGATCTATTCAAGAAAGGCTCACCTGTAAGCCTGTTTGTCCATGAGCGGAGCTGGGCAGAGAGTGTGAAGTCCCTTCCCCTTATTTATGGTAGTGGTGTTCACTTTAAGCATATTTCCATCTGAGGATCTCTGCATGATTTAGCAATGGAGATGCCTGTCAGTGTCCACTTAGGTTAAGTTCCTGGAGCTAGTTAATTTCTGTACTTCAAAAAAAAAAACAATTACTTTATTTTACAGTAAGTTTACAATGCGCTCCTGTCAGCACATTGGTGGACAGTTTGGATAGTTGTTTCAGAATTTCATAAAGTTTAGTTATTGTCTCATACTTCTGAATGGTTCTGGATAACTTGAAGTACGGACTACACTTATGTCTGGCTTAGTAATGGATGCAGAAGAGGTCCTAGTGTACATCGTTTTCCCCTTTGGCTATTTTGCTTAAAAAAAAAAAGTGTATATATAAATTTTCTGTAATGTACTGTTATGGATCATCATTAGCACAACTGATTAAGTGTATGTTATTGGGAATGGCATGGTTTTTGCAAAATGTCCAGATTGGCTCAAAGTGCTGGCTACTGGAATTGCCTTAGAATGAATTACAGTCATTGGTCTTGCCCCCCCCCCCCTCCATTTTTTCTTTCTGGTCATCAGAGTTTTTTGAACCACGCTGGCAATAAAGATAAATAAAGAATAGCTACAGATTATCTTTAGGCAGAGAATTGTAGCATTAAGGAAACACGACCTAGGTAAGGAAAGGGGTATTTAAGGATTGAAATGGCAGTAATTCTCATTCTTTATCCTATCATAGTCTTGCTACATGTAGTGCTGTTTCACTGGTGTCAGAAGGCTTGGGAGTATGTCTGGGTGCGGTTTTCAAGTTACTTGTATGCTGGTCTGTTTTTTTTCTTTTTTCTGCTGTCTTTCTTTTCAAGAAAAGGCTTGTCATCCAGTTTTTCTTGACTGGTTCCTAACTTTGTTGGGAGAGATTAGTCTCATGTTCTGGAATGTGGCAACAGAGGTGCACCCAGAAACTTTATGGAGTTTTGCTACGATTTTCTGACCTTTTAAGTGAGTACCTATCTTTCAGGTATGCTTCCATTTGATTCTATCTCGTGGGCATCAGGATTTCATCCAGATGAGCAACATTCAGTTACAGGGGCATAGCTAAACAAGGAGGAGTTGGCAATAAGTTGTGTATAGTATAAAAATAAATAAGTAGACGGAACATAAATAGATAAAGATAATAACTATACCACAGAGTTCTATAATCAAAAATTATTCTTTAGCTGACTTTAATGTAAGTGTAGGCTCTATTAGAGCTTTACATGAATTTGTTGCTTGGTTTAATAGTAAGGAATAATTTTTTCCTTTTTTTGTATGGTTCATATTCTTATTCTCTTAATTTTAACTACAGGTCCTTTGTCTCTACAAGTGTTCAAAGATAGGTGGCACTGGATAGCCCAAGAAGCCCAAGGGTTATTTGCATATTTGGAGGTAGTCCAGATGCAGGAAGAAGTGGCTGTTAGCAGGAAAAGAACCTTGTCAGTTTCAGAAGAGGATCCAATGCGGGGGTCCAACCTTCTAAGGAAGTCAAGGACAAGTGTTAAAAAAAGTCACCTCAGCTTCTGGGGACAATCCAACCACAATGGTAGATGGCATGGCTATCACTGAAGGTAATGTCAAATGGGGCCAACAGAGATGAGTGTTTGGGATAGGGGATAGACAGCCGATGAGTACCTGGAGGAGTTTATCAAGTCTCTGCCTAAGGAGGGTAAGACAAGAATATTTGACATAGCATTAGAAAGGAATGTTTGGACCATGCCTACAATGATTAATAGTCATCAATGATGGGTTTCTCCTCATTCCTGCCTCCTCACCCCCCTTTAGTGACTCATCAGTCTGGGGTGGACCCTCTTATTCTTGCAAAGGAGACCAGTTTATGTGACCCCAACTTCTGTATCACCTAGTTTTTTTCCCCTCTATAGCCATGGTATACTCTTCCAATGCCACATCCTCAGGTTCCAACATTACTGCTCATGTCCTGACAAACATCAAAGAGAAAATCTATAAGGGGGATTTTGTGGGCATATTTGATTTAGTTGATACAAAAGGTATTCATCATGTAATTGACACAGAGATTCCTGGGGCAAAAGACCTCATGGCAGTCCTTGCAGCCACTGGGAAGAAAGTCTCAGCCAAGTCCATAGCTAGGACCTGCTACACATAGAATGGGATTCATTAAGCTTGCACCAGGTGCAGGCGTAGCATTGGCATTCCAACACCAAGTATGGCTGGCGAGCGATCCAGATATGAACTGTTTCCATGTGCACTACCTGCGTACGCTACGCCCGCACAGCTCCCGGCCCCTGTATGTTAATTACCCCATTTGCAACAGTGTAACATGCAAATGAAGGTACTTAGTGATCCAGGAAGTGGTGCAGGCATAGTGTAAGCATGCAGAAATGTAAACTCTAAAAAAAAAAAAAAAAAAAAAAAAAAACGGTTTACATTTTTGCAAACTTAAAATCGAAGCCATGACAGCTGGCCAAACACATGTATTATGTCATTAATATATGCAAATGGCTAAATATATAGCCATTGGCCTAAAAAATGTACAAAATATAAAAAGAACATTTAATTTTATTTTTTGCACTATAGCTAAGTTTAAGTGCAGGGCAGCGGCACGCAAACCAGATCGCAAGGAAAATAATAAAACTGCAATGTAACACATATCATGATTTCCCCATAATAGTCACTGGCAGGCATGTTACACCACACCATGGTGCAAGGGTTGCTAAGGGGCTGTGACAGTGTTTTGCACGGTAACTAGGAATTAGTAGGCAATGCCATGCAAATGAGAGGAGTAATGGTGAATCACAGATTCCCCGCTGTTGTAAGGATGCACCTCACAGCATAGCGTTATAACACTGAGGTGTGCCCCTGAGATAGAAATGACATCAAGAGAGGGGTGTGTCACCTTTGCTGTAAGCAGATTGGAGCATTGCTAATACGGTGTCCCGTAGCTAAGCAGAGCTGCAGGAAAGGGGTGTGTTGAACTGGCTACAGCTTTGCTTAGCTGAGAGCACACAATGTAACTGAGTATGCATGTGAACAGAGATAAAAACGTGCTTAAACTCGGTAAACGGGTTTGTGCGGCGCACACCAGAGCTGAAACATGAAGGATATAGGAAAAGAATAAGGAAGTGCTGCAGCAGGGAAATTGGAGTACAAATGACTAATTAACACCTAGGAACCTACAGTGGGCCATTGACAATTTTTTTTACTGATTTTATCTAAAATGCCAGCCTTAAAACACCAAGGATAAGTACATTTAACATTCTTACTGAATTACCGTAATAGTTGTGCACTTATTTTGGTACTTTTAGTAATCCAGCTAAGATTTGTCTTGGTGTGCACACTAGCAATAGCAAAAAAGGATTGTAGCAATTTCTAGGCCTCTGATTGCGGTAGATCCTTAAGGGTGCTTTTTTGCTATTGGCTAGTAGGCTCACATGTTCAAGACTTGTGCATTAGATGAAGGTCATGAGGTTTTGACTCCATATTCTTAACAAGGCTGCAAGCAACTACTTGCAGAGCAGGAAAGGGGAGGGGTTGTACTGCCAAGAAAACATTAAAGTGTCACAGCAGAACAAAGCAGATTCGCATTATATCAGCTATAAGACACATTTTGCTACACATGACTGGGTAGGGAAAGTACAAAACAAGAAAGACGGCAGGTGGAGGCATGCTGATAATGGGAGGGGATCCTGGTATAAAAGTGAATTAAAGGGCAACAAATTAATCAAGGCAGGCAAGCATAACTCCACACTAAAGACCCCACACTTGCAGTACTCACTGCAAAACCCATAATTAAGATACCCTGCAGCTGGAATTGCTCATACACACCCAATGACATCAGCAGCATACATAGCACAATAGTATAAAGTGTGAAAGCACCTCACACCCACTTGTGTATTACAGTACACTCTGCACCATTGGTGTATACAGACGGGGAACTTTTACTATGTACATGTAAGGGGCTGCCATAGCTTTGATCCACCAGCATGTGTTGGAGACTGAAGGTGGTGTGGAGGATGATGCTCACAACCACCCCAGGCACCAGAGGAGGAGAAGAGTGTTCAGACCCAGGGTAACCTACCAGGGGCTACATGATCTGGAGATAGTAGAGCATTACAGGGTGGACAGGGACACCCTACAGCAACTTGTGGAGCTGTTCTGGCCACGCCTCAGAGCCAGAACAAATAGAGGGGAACCCATCCCAGTGGATACGAAGTTATGTGTAAGCCTGAGAATACAAGCTATATGTACCTTTAAAAGGCCAACTGGGGATATCATGCAGATGTCACAGGCATCAGCATCCAGGGTACTTCCCCAGCTCCTGGATGCCATGTTACCACATGCCAATGAGCACATATACTTCCCCCGAACACAGGAGGAGTTGGCCAGCAATATGGATTTCTTCCACCATGTGGCAGAATACCTGGAGGTACTGGATGCAATAGACTGCATGCACATACACATCAAGTCACCACCCGGTGAACAGGGTAGGCACTACATAAACTGCAAGGGATACCCCTCCATCAACTGCCAGGTTGTGTGCAATGCCCAGGGCATTATCATGGATGTGTGTGCTGGAAGCCCTGGAAGCTATCACAACTCTCACATCTGGCATGCCTCACAGCTGTATCAGGTATTTGCCAGGGGAGACATCCCATATGGCCCCCTGGTAGGGGATGCTGGCTATGCACTGGAACCGTGGATGATGACTCCCATCAGAATCGCACACACACCCATGCAAGAATGCCATAATGAGGCACACGCACAAACCAGAATCATCATAGAGCATGTGTCTGGGATGCTTAAATCATGGTTCCATTGCTTGGACATATCTGGTGGAGCCTTGCAGTATGCTCCAGGCACGTATGCCCACATCTTCATAGTATGTGCCATGCTACACAATATGATCCTGTGGAAACAGCTGCAGCAGGGACAGAATGGTGAAGGCCCTCACAGCCCACCACTATTGCCAAGAGCCCCACAGGCACAGAGGTACTCAGACCATGAGCACCCTGAGCCAGCCCCAGTAGGTAGACTGAGGCATGCCCAGAGTATGTCCATGCCTTGGCAAGGAGGGAACGTATAGCACACACACTGACAGTGTAGGCACCTAGGGATTGGCACCTTTCACCACCTGCACACACAGTAAAAATGGATGGCACACACACAAGACTACCTTTAAATTGTCATGTATAGGCAGTCTACTCTGTGCATCCAACATAGGTAGCCCTCAACTATTGCACACACAACCGCTATTGGCACAAGGTAAGTCAATACCTGAACAGTAAATTAAGCTATCAGCATGTGCTGATACTGCATGTATAGATTCATAGGTTCATAGGTAGGTACTTGGCTAACTACCTGAGGGGATTCATAAGCTTAGCCAAAATGTGTCAGCTTTTGCCACCCCATTGATTAATTAACTGTCCCCTCTGTGGAGCAGAGCCAATGGTGGGATCCCTGGGGTGTATCTACTGATCCCTATCCACTCTTCAAGGTTTCTCTTGAGGAGTGTTAGTGAGGGGCTCTGTATAATGTAATTAGGGATGTAGTTCCAAAGCATGGGGAGTTATTGTGACAGGAATCTGTCCCTCTAGCATCTTCTAGTTATTGTTGTGGCAAGGTTTAGCTCACTACAGCATGTGGCTCACTGTGACATGGATTCCCATAAGTGGAGCATATCCATTAAGCCTGAGTTGGACATGGCTTTGTTGGCCAGCAGAGATCATCTCTGAGTAAACGAGATGCCACTGAGTAAAGCAAGAGTTTATTCAGTCTGGCTGCATAGGACATATGTTTGAGGCCAGTAATCCTCTTAGCGAGGTATGTTCGTGGACCTTCCAGCTGTCGGAAGTGTCTTCTGAGGTACATCCCAAATGGGTTATTATTCTCTATGATGGGACTGATGAGTGATGAGTAAAGGGGCACTATAACCTCAGTATGTCTAGATGCGAACCCTTTAGTAATCAGATGACCTACATAGAAGGATGCCCTAACTACTTTGGAGATATGACTGTCAAAGGAGAGATCACTATCTACCTTAGTCCCCAGATACCCTATTACCTCATCTGTATTAAAGTGGCTGCCACTTATGTGTTAATATGTGGGTGTTTAGTTTTTCCAAAATGGAATGACCATGCAGTTTGTGGTACTTAGCTGGAGTCCATGACTTTGACACCCTGTGTCAGTCTCTGTGAGGTGCCTTGAAGGATGTCTGTGTCAGCTGGACTGTCAATTATGGCACCCAGTTTGCAGTCATTGCCAAGCATGGTCTGCCGTAGTCCACCTGCGTTTGCCTGTACCTCTGAGAAGTATATGCCAAACAGTAGGGGTCCCAAGACTGAGTCTTGTGGGACAGCAGTTGTGACTGGTTAAGAGTTGAACCTGGAGGATGCTCATCTTACCATGTGGGTTCTGTGTGTAAGCCTGTTGGCAACCCATCCTGTGATGTATGGGTTTATGTACAGGCTGGTGAGGTTATCAGTAATACCTGAGTGGAGAATGGTGTCAAAAGCCTTGGTGAGGTTCAGGTAGTATGTGTGAACCACCTCTCCCCTCATCTAATGTCTTAGTAGGCATGATCTTCACTCAACCAAGCTGACCTGGGTTGGGTCAAGTGTTTGGAGGTTACCAATGTCTTTGTCAATGAGTGCCATGAGGATGCACTCCATAGCTTTGCAGATCAGGCTAATTAGGCTTATGGGGTGGTAGTTACCATGGTCAGGTGTGTTTCCACCTTGTTGGAGTGGAATAACCGTTGCTATGTGCCATTGTATGGGCATGTCGCCTGTGTAGAGGCTGAGGTTGAAAAGCTTAATTAGGTGGGGGGTTTGCAAGATGCAATCTGGGACACCATCTGCCTCCATTGACGCTGTGTTTTTCCATCTGAGAGGGCCATTTCCACCTGTATGTCTCTGATGTCTGGGATACTGTACTTTCCAGGTATTGCTGTGGGCTCTTTAGGGGCTGAAGTTTGCACTGAATGTATCTGCAAGGATGTTGGCAATATCAGTAGGGTCAGTATATTTTGTGCTATATTGCACCGGCACAGTGCAAATCTGTGTGTTACCATTTAGATCCTTGACATAGCCAAAGAAGGCTTTGTGGTTATCTTTTGAATCCCTGCATATTTTCCTGTTGATGTTAGCCTTGGATGATTTCATGAGGGACCTATGTTTCTTACTAATGCTGGTCACGGATGTCTGCCCTTCTTGGGTTTTGCTGTTTTTCTGGACTACTGTCCTACTTCTGTTGCATAGCCTGTTTATTGCTGGGGTCCACTAGACTGGTGTCCTTGTCTAGGAGGAGCAAGTCTTGGTTTACCAGTGATGGCACGATCCATACATCCTTGTAGGTGCTTATAGAGTGCATTTGTAAATCTTTCTGTATCTTGAGCAGTGTTTTCCCTTAGCATGGGGGCTGTGAAACCTCCCATCTCTGTCTTTAGTAATGTGAATTTAGCTGTAGGAAAGGTATTCACAGTGGTTTCCTTGGGTGGGGGAGATGGGTGTGGAAATCATCAGTGAATAGTCCATGGTCAGATCTAACCAGTGACCGGTTTACCTCTGCTGTGGTGCACCTGTCGCCCATGTTGGTGATTACCACTTCTAGTATGTTTCCACATCTCATTAGGGAGTTTACCATCTGACACAGGGCATATGAGGTGATAAATTCCAGGAAGGGCTGGGCCTGGAAGTGAGTACTCGAGTAAGTTTCCCAGTTAACGGTAGGGTAGTTGACATCGACCAATACCAGGGTGTTCAGTAGGACTGTCATGTTTTCTACTGTCTCCAGGTAGGAGGAGTGGTGGTCCTGGGTCATGGAGGATAATCTGTAGCAGGCCACAGTTTGCACTGCAGTTGTGGCTGATGGTAGCTGCATATGGATGATCTCAGAGGTATCATGCTGCCCCACTAACCTGGAGGTGTAGGTATCCCTGATGAATATGGATACACCCCCTCCATGTCTGTGTCAGTCCATGTTCTGTGGCCAAAATGTGTGGTATGGGTTGTAGCCCATTAGTGATGGTGTGCTCTCAGGAGCCTTAAAACAGGTCTCAGTTACTGCACAGATGTCTACGTTGTCCATACAGAGGAGTGCTGTGAGTGTGTGCATGCTGTGATTACAACCCCTGGCATTGAGTAGCATAACCCTCAATGATTTCCCTTTTGTGCTGTTTACGGAGGTGGGAATCACCTTTAAGACTTGCCTAAAAAAGGCACTATAGGAGCGCCAATAGCCTTGGCCAGTATTCCAAAGCGTAAGGCTGACACATGCAAGCCACTATTGTATTGTTACATGCATGTTACCCATCTGTGTTTGTTTCTCATATTTCCTGTAGGTAACCTCCTGGTAAGCAATAGAAAGCCTTAAACTTATACAAGTCTTCTAGTTCCAAGATAGGCTTTTGGAGTGATTAAGTATCAGTGTTCTGTATGTTCTTGCTGTACTTCACTGTTTTCTGACTACATGGTGATTTTTCACTTTATATTGTGATCTGAAGGCTCTGTTTATTCACATATTATGTCTGTGATGGCCTGCACTTTAGAGGTTCACAGATAGGTAGTAGGCAATCTGCCCAAGGGCATTTAGAAGCATAGCTACAGTATGTTGGCTTTCTCTACACCATTGATGAAGTAACTGAGCCTCCGTCAAGCATAGCCAATGAAGTGATTCCAGGCAGAGTTGCTGGAAGCTGTTGAGGACTGGGGTGGCAGAGGGTGATAGAGGCACTTAGTGATCTAAAGAGGGCATGTTAATGTGAAACATCAACACCATTCAATTTCCCCAACAGGTCTTGCAGCTATAAAACTGGAGGGTCTCCCCCACCCCCTGGCTGTATGGTTATGGGACACATGATCCCAGGGGTGTATATTCTGTTACCTCTTCACACAACAAGGTTTCTCATGAATTGTGTCAGTGACGGACTATGTCTAATGTAGTTAGGAATTTAATTTATAGTCTCTCATTTCATTTGTTATGTTTTTATTTCAAGAGTAAGTGAAGCTCAGTGGGTTTGGGCGCCTCTGCCCTTTGCTTAGCCTAGCTTACACATAGAAATCATCTAAATAGGAAATAGGCAGAAGCAAAGTTAATGTCAATAGTGTAATGGCTACAGCATTTGCATAGTATCTGTGCATTCCTGGTTCAAATCCCAATAAAGTCAGAGACGTTTTTCATGTTAAAAAGTATACCTTAACCACAGCTTGCATATCTAGGTTGTATTCTTCAGTATAATAAACATTTGAAACACCCATATATACCCATGTGTGCTGGAGGGTAAAGTCAACAGAGAATGTAATGTTATGTAAGCACATTGTGAGATGTTACTTCACTGGAATGTATATATCCTGAGTAGTTAGCACATGTGGCCGTGTTTGCGTGCACAGGTTATAAGTTTTAAAGTTTGTTTAACTGCTGCTTTAATGTCGCATAAACTCTTTTAAACATGCTTACAACTGCTTAAATGAGTCTTATTCTGGAGTAAAACACATTTTTAAAGCATCACAGGTGTTGAACCCTAGACCATGCACACCATAGTCATGGGACTTACCACTAAGCCATCTGAGGTGTATACATGTTTCATGGTCTTTAGACTACACCTTATAATATAGGCATTCCACAGTACTGACCACTAATGGGACAGTCACTTTGTGTACATATGTACAGTACATTGTAATGTACTGTAGTTTATGAATCAACATATACGTCTACATATGTATAACTGTTACAAATTAATACGAAATATATATATATATATATATATATATATATATATATATATATATATATATATATAGATAGATATATACACATGTCAGCGATGTCTGCACATAGATAGAAATATACATTTGATATATATATATATATATATATATATATATATATACATTTACATCTATATAAACATCTATGAACACACTTTGTGACACAGAAGCAATCCAAAGGAATTAAAGTGTACACAAAACACATGCAGCTCTGCTATTATAACTATTAATATTAACTTAATTCACCATAGAGGGGATGGTTGTTGTGTATATGGAGATTGAGATGAGGGGGGAATGATGGGCAATGACATTATGCATCAAGAAGAGCCTGGGTTGGATGTTCAATAAGTGAACTGGAGGGGTATACATGGAGTATGGGGACAATATAAAAAAAGAAACAAAGCAAGAACCATTCTCATCCATAATACACCCTGTCAGGTCACATTGCAACACTTAATTCCACAAACATATGAACATTAAAATGTATCTTACATATGTACACCAACTGACTTGTCACATTTGTTTTCAGTAGTGAGGAATGCCCATAGTAAAATGTATATTCTAAACACCATAACATTTGTACATATCTCAGATGCCTTAGTGGTAAAGTCAGTGACTGTGGTGTTCATGGCCTCGGGTTCATGATCTGCAAGGGCTGTTAATTTATTTTGAGGGCCAGAATAAGGGCTGCTGGATGCAGGTTGATTAAAGCACTTTTAAGCAGTTGTAAGTCGTTTTTCATGGGTTTGCGCGACGGTAAGCGACACTTAAACACGGTTAAACAGATAAGCTCTTCACAGGTTTAACCTTTGCTTAACGTCACACAGACCACAGGCAAACCTGCTTACAACTGTTTAAATGTGCATTAATCACACTTTCCCTACCAGTGCCTGTTCTGAGAGGTAAATAATAACCACTTCCAGGTTTAGAACCCACAACCATGTACACCATCCTCAGAGTAACCTACCACTAAGCTACCTGAGATGTACCTATGCCAGATGTGTATTCAGACAGGTTAAAACACAAAAGGGAGGATTGTTTGGAAATAGGACAAACCGCCATGTACCCAATGAAAGGTGTATTTTATATATATATATATATATATATATATATATATATATATATATATATACATAGATACATGTCGATATATAGAGATATACATATATATGTAGATATATAGATAGGTTACTGACTTGAAACTGTAGTTTTAGTGGCCATTCTGGGTCAATTCATATATATATACATAGATACATGTCGATATATAGAGATATACATATATATGTAGATATATAGATAGGTTACTGACTTGAAACTGTAGTTTTATTGGCCATTCTGGGTCAATTCCAAAACTCCTTCATCTTCCTCTCTTAAAACCTGGTTGCCTCGTGGTTTTGGCGTCTTTTCAGGCTTGTTGGCTGTTGGTGAAGCACCCACCAAGAGGAGAAAATGCTGAGAGAAGAAAGGAGCCACTTTTGAGACTTTAAGTATTTTTCCTCTGTTTATTTGCTAAGTTTTTCTGCATAGCCACCTATTTTGAGCATTTTCTGGCTTGTTAAATTTGATTTCTGCATTAGTAACTGTATTTAGAGCACAACCTAGAGCTGTTTACTGAATTTCCTGTTTGCACTTATTTTTAAAATCGTTTTTTCTCAAAACTTGCATTTTATCTGTCTTTGGCCTAGCACTCTTGTGTGGGGTCATTTACTGCACTGTTATAACTTGCTGATACTTGTTAACCTCTGCTATCTCTGAAAAAACAAAAAAAAAAAATCTTGCTTTTTCCCACTTTTCTGAGATTTAAAAAAGTTCATTTACAGGCTTGCTGTTCTTGAACTGTTTGTAAGTTTCTGTGAGGCCATTTTTTGCTTGGGCTAAAGGAAAGTCTCTCTGTTGATCAGTGGCAGTGAAAAACATTGAGCAGCCTGTCTGCCCCGTGGGAGTGGTTACTGACTTGAAACTGTAGTTTTATTGGCCATTCTGGGTCAATTCCAAAACTCCTTCATCTTCCTCTCTTAAAACCTGGTTGCCTCATGGTTTTGGCGTCTTTTCAGGCTTGTTGGCTGTTGGTGAAGCACCCACCAAGAGGAGAAAACGCTGAGAGAAGAAAGGAGCCACTTTTGAGACTTTAAGTATTTTTCCTCTGTTTATTTGCTAAGTTTTTCTGCATAGCCGCCTATTTTGAGCATTTTCTGGCTTGTTAAATTTGATTTCTGCATTAGTAACTGTATTTAGAGCACAACCTAGAGCTGTTTACTGAATTTCCTGTTTGCACTTATTTTTAAAATCGTTTTTCTCAAAACTTGCATTTTATCTGTTTTTGGCCTAGCACTCTTGTGTGGGGTCATTTACTGCACTGTTATAACTTGCTGATACTTGTTAACCTCTGCTATCTCTGAAAAAACAAAACAAAAAAAAATCTTGCTTTTTTCCCACTTTTCTGAGATTTAAAAAAGTTCATTTACAGGCTTGCTGTTCTTGAACTGTTTGTAAGTTTCTGTGAGGCCATTTTTTGCTTGGGCTAAAGGAAAGTCTCTCTGTTGATCAGTGGCAGTGAAAAACATTGAGCAGCCTGTCTGCCCCCGTGGGAGTGGTTACTGACTTGAAACTCTAGTTTTATTGGCCATTCTGGGTCAATTCCAAAACTCCTTCATCTTCCTCTCTTAAAACATGGTTGCCTCATGGTTTTGGCGTCTTTTCAGGCTTGTTGGCTGTTGGTGAAGCACCCACCAAGAGGAGAAAATGCTGAGAGAAGAAAGGAGCCACTTTTGAGACTTTAAGTATTTTTCCTCTGTTTATTTGCTAAGTTTTTCTGCATAGCCGCCTATTTTGAGCATTTTCTGGCTTGTTAAATTTGATTTCTGCATTAGTAACTGTATTTAGAGCACAACCTAGAGCTGTTTACTGAATTTCCTGTTTGCACTTATTTTTAAAATCGTTTTTTTCTCAAAACTTGCATTTCATCTGTCTTTAGCCTAGCACTCTTGTGTGGGGTCATTTACTGCACTGTTATAACTTGCTGATACTTGTTAACCTCTGCTATCTCTGAAAAAACAAAAAAACAAAATAAATCTTGCTTTTTCCCACTTTTCTGAGATTTAAAAAAGTTCATTTACAGGCTTGCTGTTCTTGAACTGTTTGTAAGTTTCTGTGAGGCCATTTTTTGCTTGGGCTAAAGGAAAGTCTCTCTGTTGATCAGTGGCAGTGAAAACATTGAGCAGCCTGTCTGCCCCGTGGGAGTGGTTACTGACTTGAAACTGTAGTTTTATTGGCCATTCTGGGTCAATTCCAAAACTCCTTCATCTTCCTCTCTTAAAACCCTCTTTTGCGGTTTTGCGGTTTTGAGCATAAGCAACAACGGGCAGCGCCGCCTAATTGGGTTTAAACTATTCCTGGCTCCACAAAGTCTGCTCTTCACTTTTTCCCTTAGAACTGCTCTACCTCTCAATGTAAACACCATATTCTCATTCTAAGGCCCTTCACTGGTCCAATTAAGTAATCCTACAAGTTAGCACTATTAAACCATAAGCACTACTTACTCTTATAATCTCTACGATCACCCTGTCCTCTATTGGTCCATCTTAAATTCAGTTTCCCTATTACTCTAGCATGTCCAAAGGTCAGTCAATGGTTTCCTCTCCAGTCCAGCTGGTGAATCTGGGAATTTTGAGGCAATGTTACAACTGTCTCATGTACACGGACAACCCTCTTCTCCTCCAAACAGGTTCAAATATATGTGAGATGCAACTATTTAGCCAAACTGGAGGCTGAGCTCTCTCATCTCAAAACTGGTGTAACCAGTCAGGAGGAGAAGGTAACCTCACACAACACAATTCCAGTATCACATAGTCCCACCATATCAGCGAACCAAACACATAAATACACAAAAACATACTCGGAGGCTCTAAATAAAAATCTACCTAAGCAACAGAGACCTCCAAAGCAGACATCCAAGCAAACGCTACCTCAAAACAAAACACACACAGCACATAACCCACAAAGTCAGTGTGCCAAGCAGCCACAGCCGTTAAGGCTGAATAACACACCTGATACTCTTGTTATAGGTGACTCTATTGTCAGACACACTGACTTCCCGCTCACCAGGCTGAATGAAGAGAAGGTCACAGTGAGCTGCCTGTCGGGCGCTAGGATCCGCCACATAACGCAAGCACTCAGGTCACTCCAAAGCAAATACAAATATGACTCAGTCATTGTACATGCTGGTGTGAATGACCTGAGACGTACCTCCCTGGACTACATGAAAAGGGACATAGAGGAGCTCTCTGATCATGTAGCCCAGGCTGGTATGATCCTGACCTTGAGCAGCATCTTACCCTCACCTAGAATGATGCCACAGTACAAAGACAAAATGATCAATTTTAACAATTGGCTAAAATTTTGGTGTCATTCAAAGGGGATCCAGTGTCTGTCAGCCTGGGATGACATGCTCGACAAGCCACGTTGCTTCACTAGGGACGGCTTGCACCTGTCACCACTGGGCTTTCGGATATTGGCAAAGGCTCTTGCCACCACCATAGTGCCTTTTAGGCAAGGCTCAAAAGTCAAACCCACCCCCATAGAGAGCACAAGGAACAAGAAACAAAGGGTAATGCTGCTAAACGCCAGAAGTCTTAACCTCAAGATGCACGCACTCGAAGCTCTCCTCAGTATGGAGAACATCGATATCTGTGCAGTGACAGAAACCTGGTTCAAGGCTCCAGAGAGCACCCCAGCACTACCAGGCTATACTTCATATCATGCTTTTCGCCCCAAAACCCGGACCGAACCACAAAAGGAGGAGTTTCCATATTTATCAAGGATATCCACACCTCCAGGTTAGTGGCATTGCACGAAGTATCGGAGACCATCCATGTGCAACTAACAGTTGGCAAGACTGCTTTTCAGTTTATAGCTTCCTACAGACCACCCTCTCAAAGTCAGGAATCCCATTGAGCTTTCCTGAAAACATTGGAGAACATGAAGATCTCTCCGAACACCATTATATTGGGTGACTTCAACTACCCAAACATTGACTGGAAGCACTACTCAAGCCCCAGCACCTTAGCCCAAAGATTCCTGGAAATTATAAACTCAAATGCTATGGAACAACTAGTCACCACTCCCACAAGGGGACAACATACTAGACCTGGTCATTACCAACATGGGGACTCTATGCTCCACACCAGAAGTATATACCTCATTGGTAAGATCAGACCATAAATTAATTTCACTGGATGTCCACATCCCACCACCAGCCCAGAAAACCACAGTGAAAAACTTCTCAAAGCGAACTTCTCACTTCTCAAAACGAAGTGGAATCCTTCAACGCCACAGGGCCAGTGGAAACTACAGCCCAAACTGCAGAATCCTATATAAATGCATTCTACAGACATCTCCAGGAATGCATGGATGATGCTATCCCAAACAAAACCAAGACGCAATCATCCAAAGGCAGGCGTCCAGTCTGGTGGACCCTGCCATAAATAAACTGTACAACAGAAGGAGGAAGCTACTACATGATAGAGCAAAATCCCTAATAGGGAAGGCATCTCTGATCAGTACTAGCAAAAATTACAATCCCTCATAAAATCCTCCAAGGCCAGCTTTGAGAGAAAAATTGCACAGGACACCAAAGACAATCATAAGGCTTTTTTCAGTTATGTTAGAAACTTGGGATGCAACTCCCAGACTTGTTCTGAGTTGATTCTAAATGACAAAAAATACACTGAACCCACAGACATCGCCAATATCCTGGCAGACAGGTTCAGTGCGAACTTCTCCACCCCCTCCCCCCCAAAAGAGCAAATATCTATCCCAGCAGAGGGCTGCCTCCCAAACATCTCAGATGCTCAGGTGAAGGCTGCCCTCTCCAAAGCAAAAAACACTGCTTCCATGGGACCAGATGGCGTCCCAGGTTGCGTCCTACATAAACTACAAGAGGAACTAATCCCTCAAATAAAACAGCTATACAATCTCAGCCTCACTACAGGATATGTGCCCACAGAATGGCGTACAGCAACAGTGGTCCCACTCCACAAAGGTGGAGTATCTACGGACCCTGGAAACTATCGCCCCATAAGCCTGACTAGCTTAGTTTGCAAGGCTATGGAGAGGATCATCATGGAGCTCATAAACAAAGACATTGGGGACCTACAGACACTAGATCCTACCCAGTTCGGCTTTGTCAAGGGCAGATCCTGCCTTTTGAACCTGGTTTACTTCTTTGAAACAGTCACCAAAGCCATAGATGAAGGAAAGGTAGTCCACACAGCCTATCTGGACCTTGCAAAGGCATTTGACACAATACCCCACTCGGGCATCATAGATAATCTATCCAGCTTAAATATAAACCCCTATGTCACAAGATGGGTCGCAAACTGGCTCAAAGACAGAACCCACAGAGTGAGAGTTGCTGGAGCCATGTCAGACTCAAAACCGTCACAAGTGGCATCCCACAGGGTTCTGTCCTGGGACCACTCTTGTTCGGTATATACTTTTCCGAGGTACAGGCAAACGTGGGAGGACTATGGCTCACCAAGTTCGCAGACGACTGCAAACTGGGCGCCATAATCAATTCTCCAGCTGACACAAACATCCTTCAAAAAGGTCTCACAGAGACAGATAACTGGTGCCAGCCATGGTTTAAAGCTAAATGCCAAAAATGTATAGTCATACCCTTTGGCAAAACAATGTGCCCACAAATTACCACATAGGCGGAAACCCATTAAGTACAGAGAAAGTTATTAGAGACCTGGGGACCCAAGTTGATAGCAATCTCTCCTTTGAAAACCACATTGGCAAAGTGGTTAGAAAGACCTTCTACATAGCCCACCTCATCACGAAGGGTTTCACATCTAGATCAAGAGAGGTAATCGTGCCTTTATTCATCCCTCATCAGGCCCATCATAGAATACAATGCTCCTTTTGGGATGTACCTTACCCGACACCTGCAGCAATTAGAAAGACCCCAAAAGTATCTCACCAAGAGGATCAAGGGTCTCAAACAGATGCCATATACTGCTCGGTTAAAAAACTCCAGCTCTACTCAGTTGCATACCGCCTACTTGAGGCGATCTATGCCTGACATACAAAGCTATGTCAAATCCAGAATTAATGGACATGCTCCACCTCAGTAAATCTAAATCCCTTAGAGCCACACGCTCGAGGGACTTGAACCTCAGCACAGAAATAAATAGAACTTGATGGAGGGACAGGTTCATAACCCAGAGGCTCCCTTCGCTCTGGAATAGAATTCCAGTTCATGTGAGGCAGAGCACCTCACTGAATCTCTTCAAGAAGAATCTCGATAAGTGGATGGGGGATTGTAGGTTTGTCCCAGGGATTACTCCTGTGTCACTATTAGACAGAGGCACAGTAAACTAAACCTTAAAGGGCACAGTATACTCAAATCAAGGGGTGGCGTAAGCCATACTGAATCGGGCTAGGCTTATAATTGCCCCAGGGCAGATAGCCTAGTATGAACCTATGAACCTATGAACCTATAAAACATGTACACATCTATGGAGGTACATATAAACGTATGCAATAATGTATATTATATATCTATATACATATATATATATATATATATATATATATATATATATATGTATATATATATATACATACATACATACATTCATACATGTGTGTATACAGCATCTGAAGTGTTCAAATCTGAGTATAACATGGACCATAGCAATCACACATGCTGCCACCCCCAAACAATATGAACATAACATATGAAGAATATATGGCAATATACTATTACAGATATGTTCTATGGACATGAGCCAAATAGGGTTAGTCACCAACACAACTACAATGACTGCAAATACCCATGACAGAAATACACAGACATCTTTCATTTAGCAAAACTTTATTACATTCCGATGTATTGCCAAAAGGATTCAAGGACTAACAATACCTGCTTGCTATACAGGAAGTATTTAACAGTGCCTTAATGAATCAGCCTGCAATTACCATAGTATTAGTCCACTAAGGGATAGGTGTTCACATAGGGAAAGAACCCCCACACACATATAGAATATGTATAAAGGCAGTTCCTACACACCTGCATCTGCTATGTACACCCACCAACATCTCCCTGACACCCAAACTAATTGAAACAATACATACTGTCGTACCATAACCAATTATTCACCCACTGTACGACATCTGCTGAAAACTTAACATACCTGGACAGAGACACACTAACATGGCCCTATGTGAAATAGTTGCTGTTATACAATGGAACAGCTGCTGATGTTACAGGGTTTGTTTGAACTAATCCTGTTTCAGAGGGTTGAAAAGTAGTTACACCAGGAAGTGTTACCAATTACTGATTATCAGCACAGTATGATACACATTTACACCAAACTAAAGATGTCTGGTGAGCACACTGTAAACCCCCTAACATTATATGCATAACCATACAGCCTTGAGCTGGTCAAACATCCTGGCCAGACAGAAACATATGCAGAAGTATTAGGTTGAGACAAACCCTGCACAAGTAGCAATGTTCAGAAATATAACAGCAGTACTCACATGTCATGTAGACCAAATCTTCTAGGCATTACACACAATATATTTCTGTTTGTCTCCATACAGCTGTTGCAATAGATTTCAAACAACACTTTCAGGCTGTCTTCCTCACAAGTAAGGCAAAGGGACAACGCCCAAGTGGAGTACTCAGTTATACTCCACCGTTGCCATGGTATTGGCTAAGGGAGTAGCTGCACAGCTGATGTGCATGTAATTGACTACTGTGGAACACCAATTGGTCATCGGGATAGCACATGTTACTGATCTCTAACTATAAAAGGATGCCTTGTCACACATTCAAACCATCTGTATCTACCTGCAGAATAGTACAAAATACCCAACAGAAGATAGAAACCCAAACCGAAAATTATTAATATACCAGACAATAACACCTCCAATTACTAAGAAAGTATGTATGTATGTATGTATGTATGTATGTATAACATTTAGTATGTATGTGTATGTAGTACCTGTTCTGTAATAATTACAGTGTAATCAATGCATATAGTGGAAATAGCTATCTTGTAGTGATGTATTGTTGAGCAGTAGTAATGCTTGTAGTATTCTATGTGTGTACTGCTGTAGGTCACAAGGCAAACTCTTCATACACTACAAGGGATGATATATATGAGCTTGGAATTCACCAATTTTTTTCCAGCCACTGTCAGTGTCAGGGTTGGTCCAACAAGTATGTGCTATAACAGAGGATAGTATATGTTGATATATTGCAACAGTAGACATATGTATGGGTGTATTAGTGAGACGAGCATGTCAAAAGTGGGCTTACTGTGCAAATATGATTTGCATTGTGGGATATTGTGCCAATAACTGTGTAATGTACAATATTTTAGGCAGATCTGTATTCCATTTTACATAGCATTTCTGTTATGTTATGCAAACATTAATTATGTCTATCGGCAATTACAATACTCAATAACAGGATACATATGACTTGTATTCATCTGACAGTTTAGCAGCATGATAGCAAAGAAAATTGGAAGAGCCAGGTAACTATCCATGCACATAACACATGCAATATCCACCTCACTAGTACCGTTTGCAAGCAATTACAGCTGGGCATGTGTACATGTTATGCAAATGTGTAGTGACCCTTGTTACAGGGATGGCCCAAATAGCTATGTGTACACCTACATAGAGTGGATATTGAGAGTAGAGACACACTGGTTGAACTTTCAGGTTTGTGTAGCCTAACCTCTCATCGCCAACCTAACAGCCGCTTGCAAATGCTGTATGTAAGGTTGTGCACAGTACTGGTAATGAAACAGGTTGCATATCATCTGTAACTCCAGTGTAACATCTGCAGTAGGAGTGTAAGATGTAGGAGACCGCTGCCCATGTGTAATAGCTGCTTCATAGGTGATGGCTTACACTATCTGATGATATCCTGATCATGTTGATAGTGGCAGCAGAGTCTATTGATACTTGACTCTGTTTGGGAAGTGAGTGTATGTGCCCAACAGAGCTCATGGTCCTGGTGGATATGTGAGTATATACCCAGAAAATGATACAGACCTGTTGACACTTGCATCATCTGTAATAAACTATCAGGATGTGATGTGCTCCTCAGATGAGGATTGCTGCTAAAGGTAACTACTATGTTTCTGTAATAGCCAGTGTTGTCACGTCCGTAACACAAACATTTACTTGTGAGCATCACTGTCTAAAACATCTTCATAAGCAATAAGTATACTAAATACAGTACTTGGTACTTGTAGTACTAAATGCTCATACAGGCATGTCCACTAGTCAGCTACTGGTGTTTACTAATGTCAGCTTTGTGTATGTGGCCATCCTGGGGGAATGTAATCTCTATGCCATTTACACTGCCAAACCCACCTAACACCACACCCCACACATTGACTGGGATGCAGCTACAGGGTAAGCTGGAAGGCAGTCCAGTCTACAGCCATGACTGGACAGTCATGAGGTGTAGGTTAAGACATGCATCTCATCACCACAACCAGCACATACCCTTACCAGAACGCAGTAAGGACACCCACACATACCAGCAGAAATCACACACTTTCACAGAGGCTTCCAAGTATCTGCTCAAGCAAGAGACCTCCCAAGCTGGAATAGACAGACAACAAAATATAAAATCTGTATGACATAGTTTGCATAATTGTGCCACACCTCAGAACACGTGGCCAGAAACATGCCCAACAGTACTCATTTGTGAATACAAACTCTAGCACTATGTTACACACCAAGCTATATGAGCGAAAACATACTGTCAGCTGTCTGTCTGGCATGATTAGCCACATACCATACACTCAGACCACCTTTTGAACTATACACATGGCTCTGACATATTCCATGTTGTTGTGCAGGACCTGTGATGCAGTAGCCTGGACTGCATGGAAACACACATGTAGGAGCTATCAGGTCTTGTAGCCCATGCAGGTATGTCCCAAGGCCTGGGTAGCATTCTGCCATTGGCCAGAATGATACTGCAGTACAGGGAGAAAAGGATTGTATTCCACAATTGTCTAATGTACTGGTGTAATTCAAAGAGTATCCAGCATCTCTCTGCCTGGGATAACATGGTTAACAGATCATGATGCTTTGCCAGACAGACCCTGCACCCGTCACCACTGGGAATCTGGATCCTAGCTAGGGCTTCCCCTATAGTGCTTTCATCATGCAAAGTTCCAGTGAAAGTCCACTGCTGTAACAGGGACAGCCAAGCAATAAACTGCGGGTCTCGCTACTCAATGATACATTTCAGAAACTCAGTATGGACTCACTTACGTCAATCCTTAATATGGAGAACATATCTGTGCAGTGACTGTGATATGGTTCAACGCTCCGGAGAGCACCCCTGCATGACCATGTTATAGCACATACCTAACCTCTTGCCCATTATCCTTTATTGGAACACACGGGCCGCAGGTGTGTCCATATTCCTGAAGGATATGTACACCCCCACACTAGTTGCACTTGCATAACATTAGATGCAGTATGCTGAGCAACTACCTTTGTGCCAAAGTGGAATCCAAATTGCACCTTGCGAAAGATAACCCACCATGCCTCAAAATTCCCAATTGTCATATTGTGCTGTAATGGGGAATATTAGGTTTGAGACAGAAAACCATAATAATGGCTACTCTCAACTATCCCATTATGAACTGGGAAGACTCATGTACCAACACCTGTGCTCAATGCTTGTTGGATTTCATCAACCCCAATGACCTGGATCACTATAGTCACACAAACAGGGCTAACTGTATGCTACACATAGTCAGTCTCCAAAGCCAATGTTATGCTTCTTAAGAGTGAAGTGGTGACTGTCATGACATCCATGCAGATGGGCAATCCATGTGCAAATGCTGAATCCTACACAAATGCACTTTAAGCATTCACATACGTGCAGTGATTGTGCCTTTAAAACATAATCAAGATTCAACCAAACACAAGCAGGAAGGCAAACTGCTGGTACCCTGCCTTAAACTGTACCACATAAGGTAGTAACTGTTGCAAGAGTGAACACACATGAGTGGAGGTGATCCCTGGTCAGCCTCAGTAAGATGCATACACCATATAAAGCCACACAAAGCTACTGTGAAACTAATCAGCCACATAGTATGTGGCCAACCACAGAGCATTCTATAGCTCTGTCATGAATTGTAATGGCAACAACAAGACCTGCTGTGCTTCACAGCACTATGGCATGAGAAGTACTGCACCTACAGAAATAGCACCTGTTCATCCAGATAGGGTCTTGGATAACATAAACCCACACTCACCCCCCCCCCAAGCAGGTACACATATTTATATATCCATGTACATTACAGAGCCCCTATAATAACAACTATGCAGGTACAAGCTGCACTCTCTAAAACCATACATACAGCTTGCATGGGACCTGTCAACATCCCAGGGTGTATCCTACACAAATGTCAGAACAATTTGCTCTCCACATACACATCATGTTCAATCATAGCTTCATGTCAGGCTGTGTACACCCTGAATGTTGCAGATCAACAGTTATTACACCCCACAAAGGGGGAGGCACCACTGATGATGGGAAATAGCGCACTACTACCCTGCTGAGTCTGGTCTGTAAGGCCATGAACCTTGATCAACTTATTTGATTCATAGGTTCATAGGTTGGTACTAGGCTATCAGCCCTAGGGCCTATACAAGCCTAGCCATAACAATTCCCTGGCTATTTCTTCCCACATTATTTACTTTCCTGGACCCCTGTCTAGCAGGGCGACTGACGTGATCCCTGGGGTGAATTTCCTTTCTCCCATCCAATCGTCAAGGTTCCTCTTGAAGAGGTCCAAAGAGGCACTCTGCTTGACATGTATGGGCAATCTATTCCAGAGTCTGGGGAGTCTCTGGGTTAGGAACCTATCCCTCCAGCATGTTTTGTTTATTGTGATGACAAGGTTTAGATCCCTGGAGCGTGTAGCGCTGAGGGATTGGGATTTCTTTAAGTGTAGCAACTGATGTAGTCAGTACAGATGTACTGTACTGCAGGGCGACTGACGTTATCCCTGGGGTGAATTTCCTTTCTCCCATCCAATCGTCAAGGTTCCTCTTGAAGAGGTCCAAAGAGGCACTCTGCTTGACATGTATGGGCAATCTATTCCAGAGTCTGGGGAGTCTCTGGGTTAGGAACCTATCCCTCCAGCATGTTTTGTTTATTGTGATGACAAGGTTTAGATCCCTGGAGCGTGTAGCGCTGAGGGATTGGGATTTCTTTAAGTGTAGCAACTGATGTAGTCAGTACAGATGTAGATGACAGTAAGGTTGATTCACACACCATATCATGACCTTGCCAGGTCTTAGGACACCATCACCCATACTGTGTTCCAGCTACACTCAGTAAACTAGGTGTTTATTCCTATGTCACAGGTATGGTTGGCAACTGGACTGCTGGCAGAACTAACACTACAGAAGGTGTCTAATGCACATACATCAAACCAGTGCCAGCTAAAGTAATACAGGGTTAATTCCTGGTACTCCCCCTCATTGTTATCTATACCATACAGACTAACACAGAAGGCATCTGCCTATTGAAGTTTGCAAATGACTATGAACTAGGAAAAATAGTTGACTCAATGTGTGCTGCAGGCAACATACAGAAGGGCCTTTGTGGGTCAGATGTGTGGTGTGTGATGTATGGCCACAATTTCACAGCTAAGTATTGCATTGTCATCCCCTATGTTAAAAACTCTGTACCCGTGAACTACCACCTAGGCAGCGGTCAACATAATGGAAACTGTGTGTGTATGGGATGCAGCTGAACAGTAGTCTTTCCTTTGATAGTTACTTCACCACACCAGTCAGGTAGTCATAAGTGGCACCCCTAATCATGACAGGGTGTCATCCATGAATATAGAGATCATTGTTCAGCCATACTCAACACTCAAGCGACCCATAATAGATCACTTATTTTCTTTAAGGGTTATTAGCCATGTTCAGATGGCTTACACCGGCCTTCCCAATCCCTAGTTCCACCATGTAGCATGATGCCTACCCTGAATAAAGCCATGTCCAACACAGAGATGTTGGACATGCTACACTTACACATCCTGATTTCAAATAAACACATACTTCATGGATATCCACCTTTCTAGTACAAGGATCACAACATGCCTGACTGATCCTTGTCCCATACACTTTACATACTCCTGCCATACTATGCATCCCTGTCCAGCAAAGCTGCACATTGCCCCTCTTTGAGACATGGTGGGATGACCGCATGGCAAATATATCAGTAACCCTGTGGATCAGTTCTGTGGCACTGTTTGAACTGGCCACTGTAACTTAACTGTCTGTTGGCTACAGCTAGGTACCCTTTCAGCCTAGGCTCATAAATGGCCCAGGGCATATAGCCTACTAGTTCGCTATGACCATACATGCTATAGTTGATATCCAACCCAGCAAATACCATCAAGCTAGCCATTGTTCCATGTGTTTCACATGTGCAACACAGGTAATACATGGCAGGATGCTAAACTGCTGTACAGTGCCATGTAGATGTATATGGCAAAACACATACATGTAAAACTTTCCATGAGCAAGTCTGCAGGGTCACAGGTCATGTCCTTTAAGGCTGTGTATGACTATATTTGTGGCATATACACAGCATTAAGATCTACTGCATTAATGTGAACACATCCAGGCATGTGCTGATAGGTAAAGACACCAGTACAGGCAAACAGACATGCCCACATGACACACACATATATGGTGATAACATCAAATCACCAGTACGTGTCAAATGTGTGTGAGTTAAACATGTCAGTGGTGTTGCTGTCATGTAAATTTGCAAAGTCATATTTGTAATCTTAATAAATGTGATACACATGTATGGTCAGCTGTACTTCTGTACTTCTCTGTGAGTTACTGTGACCTGTATCCATCATTATGTCTTCCAGGTATGCCACGTGTCAGGCTGCCGCCATACACCCACTTGGAGGATGAGGTCCTTATTCCATACCTCCTCGACAACCATGTAACATTCTTCATCCATGTGCCGCAGGATAAACAGCAGCGGGATGCCCAGTGGGAGAAACTGCCCAGGAGTTTAAATGATGTTGGCAGCCACAATCGCACCTATCAGCAGGTGCACCAACACTGCACCGACATCATTAGATGGGAGAAACAGCATGCAAATGCAATCGCCAGGGAAGAAGGTGCAACAGGTGGAGGCCCACTCACCCAGACCCCACTCACACATACCGAGGAGCTACTGGCCAACCTGGGGACACCTGCAGAACTCCATCCACAAGCTTTAGCTGGTATTGTGGAGGTGGGTGTCTCACAACCACTGAGCCTGGAGTTGCCTGGTAAGGCACTACTGCACATATAACACAACTATATTTCATATAGTTACATGTGTTACTGAACAATATGTAATGTAACATCATATGCAAGGCATGTATGCACATTTGCCACATACCATAGTTTGCTACTCTATGTATGCACAGATGTGCATACTCCATAGTATAGTCTATTGTACTGGCTTATGTGCTAACATGCACATTGCACCCTGTAGCTGCCACACATGTGTGGATAATGATCTTACTGCTGTGACACTCCTATTTAGATACCTCTGGAATTTTGCAGTGACAGCAGTCTGTTGCAGGTGAGATTGTTATTATTTATTAGGCTCGGTAATGCAGAGATCATATTAATTACATGCTATCTGCCACATGGCCATTTAACACATGTACACATAATGTATGGTGGCCCTGTTAATATATACAGGTCAGACCTGCAATGCATCACAGTGGTTACCCATGTGGAATAACTGAAGACTATATAAAACATCTACACTAAACCTTACAAACTGTCATTGCCAGATGCGTGGACAGCTGTGAATACAATGGTGGAGGTGTGGCTCACTGTAGGGACATGTACTACAGATCAGCATTACACATGTGGGGAATACAAACTACTATACAGAGAGCATATGTGTGAACACACTCTAAATGTTTTGGAGCTGGAGTATGACCAGCCCACAGGATTCACCCTTGTGGATTATACCCTTGCTATGAATGTCACACAATGTCATGTGCTATCTGAAATATCCATGACATTTAGTGGGCTGACTGCAACACTGCTTAACTGCCAGCAATGTGCTCTGTTTGAGCTAGGCATTACACTTATTCAAGCATGTGCAAGGTCTGTGGCTTGTAACAATCTCACCCCAGCATGTTCTGGCTATTGTGGTAATAAGGTTAATGTCCAGACAGCACACAACATGCATGGCTTGCAATTGTTGACATGGGGTATATTTAGGAGCTGTGGGCACACATGACTGTACATGTCATGGACATATCAAGTTTAACTACTCAGGAACATAGAGGGCATAGCTGTATTCCCCCGAGTCTGTCAATACAGGATATGTGTGTAGGTCCTATGATCCTGTTATTTGGGTATGTTTGTAGGCATTGCATTTGGTGGACATGTCTAATGACATACATGCCATATGGGTTGTAGTATGATATGATAGGTGTCATGGGTGACCAGTAGAGAGGGAATATTACCTCTGTCAACATAGATATCAAACCATATGTACTGTTAGCATTCAGCAGCCATGGAACTATCTTCGATGTGCATGTGTGCAATGAATGTAACCACCTGTATGTACAAAGAACAACAACAGCAAAAGTATTCTCATTTATGTTGTATGAGTGTGGGATGTACATATCCAGGGCAGGTACATATAGGTCATATCCAACAATGAGGGTGTTGTTTACTGGTGTACAGCAACAGTCAACTGTGTTAATGCTGACAACATCTGAGGGACCATGGTATGTTTACAAATGACCTGGTTACAAACAGTGGTATTATTGCATTGCATAACACATTATGCAACTGTGTCAGTACATGGGTACTTTACACAGTTGATGTAGGGCTAGGTACAATCCACCAGTCGAAGGTTATTTGGTGTTCTACCATACTATTTCATACCACATGTATGGATGTGTGTTGGTAGTCTAAGGACATGATGGTGGATGTATATGAGGATACTACATAGAATGCAGTTTTTGCCACTGACACCTGTACTTGACACATCTGTGATGAATTATGTCAGAGTAGTGGTCTTTACTTGTGAGTAGCCTTTATGAATATGTGGACACCACCACCTGGAGTGGTCCGTTCCAGTGTCATGGCCCACATGTCTGGAGTTATATGGTGGTAGTGCTATTGTGCACTACACAACTTTCAGCCAGGTGTTCCTCACAGCACAGATGTCATTATTCCCCATTGTAGGGTCTACATTGAGCAAATGGATTACAAAAGCCACACATCTAGTGTATGAGCATACCCACTTCCACCTTGTGTAATTTGAGTCAGTGCATCCAAACAAGCCTTTTGTTTCTAAGTGTATGAGCATGCCCAGTATAACCTTGTGTAGTTGTAGTCATAGTACATCCCAAATGGCCCTGTGCTACTAAGTGTATGAGCATGCCCACTGTGACCTTGTGTAATTGGAGTCAATGCATCCAAACAAGTCTGTAATTCTATGTGTATGAGCATGACCACTGTAACCCTGTATAGTGATAGTAGTTGTCCATTCCACAGATGGACATACTCCAGGTCAGGGCTTGTTGTGCTACAACTATACCTCTCAGGCCTACCTATGTCTTACCTGCAGATGATGTGTCTTGTTTGTGCATGCAGGTTGTAATGGACTCCTACTTTAAACACACAGGTATACAGCTATCTACATCTTAACTGTCAGTATCCCTGCTGATGTCCTCAATCTTAGAAGGGCATTCTGACTGCCTTGAAATGTGTAATCTCTGTGTCACATCTCATAACCATGTAGTACTGTAATAGTGATCTGTAGATAGGCAGGAGTTCTGATCCCACCACTGGTGAGTGTGTGTGTTAACAAGTGGTTGTGTGTGTATTTGTGTCTGCATCCTGTCATGACAGTGGGTTTCATCGCTTTCCAAAGAGAAACCACTTTTTGCACTGGCCTTTATCCTTGTCATATGCTAAACCACCCTTTCCCCCCTACCCACTGCAATTAACCAGTCCTGTGATGTCACCCAGCTCAGAATCAGAATCAGAGTAAGTGTAGTTGTATGGGTTCTGTGGCACATACCCCAACTGCATACCATTCTACTAGTTACCTTTACATAGGCAAGACTTGTAAGCACAATACTGGTAAGTGTGTGTGTTTGTGTGTGTGTGACTACCCTGTAGCCAGGCATACACATGTGTTATGTCTTTTAACATGCTGCACATCATGGTAGTCATTTCTGGTGAGTGGAGTCTACAAATTATTACATAGTTAGGAATAGAAAAGAATAGACAGTCAAGAATGACTACTGTTGGGTATGTTATTTTCCTGTGCCACTGTCGAGCAGTGACACAGATGTGGTCCCCGGGGTGTATGCCGATACCCATCATTCCCCCACTCAAACCCCACAATCCCTTGGGTACATTTCCTTAGCCATCATTCCCCACCCCAAACTCCACATACACAACAACCATCCCTTCTCTGGTGAACTGATTAAGATTTAAATGTTATAAAACAAGAGTTGTCTCTGTTTTGTGTACACGTCAATTCCTTGGAACTCTTCTGTATCACAAAGGATGTTCAGATATTTTTATATATATGGCTATAGTTGTGTCTGTGTATATGCATATATATATATATATATATATATATATATATATATATATATATATATATATATATATATATATATATATACATCTATATATATATATATATATATATATATATATATATATATATATATATATATATATATATATATATGTGTATGTGTGTGTGTATACACATCCCGTAAGTGCATATATGTATTTAGTATTTAGTTATAACTGTTGTACATATGCAGACTTGTCTATGTTTCACAGAGTACAGTACATTCACGGGTACTGTACATATGTACACAAAGTGACTGTCCCATTTGTTTTCAGTACTGAGGAATACCTGTAGTAAAATGTGTATTATAAAAACCATGAAACATATATATACTACCCAGATAGCTTAGTGGTAAGTCTAATGACCTTGGTGTGCATGGTCCAGGGTTCAAGACCTGCAAGGGTTGTCGAAAATGTAATTTAGGACTGAATAAGACACTTTTTGGCAGGTGTAAATGTGTTTTTGCGACAGTATGCAGTGGGTACACACAGGTAAAAGACATGTACAACTCGCAGTACACTTGAAATGCCCTTCTTTGACAATCCTGCTGATGTCACCCACCTAGACATACACCTCTGGGACTACTGTAACCCAGTAATCTCTGTAGTGTGTCCTGTAACTGTGTAATGCTCTAGTGTGATAAACTAGTTTGGTAGGTGTTCTAATCCCTGACTTGTCAACTGTGTGTGTGTCTGACTGCCTGATTAGGGAACAATGCATTTTAGAGTATGCACACTCCTTACAATTCACATACTCAATGTTGGCAAGGGTGCTTATGTCACCCATCAAGAAATACACATCTGGGAGTACTATAACCCAGTAATTTCTGTCACGCGTCCTGTAACTGTGTAATGCTGTAGGATGATAAACTAGTTTGATAGGTGTTCTAATACTGGACTTGCCAACTGTGTGTGTGTCTGTCTGCCAGAAAAGGAAACAATGCTTTTTAGAGTATGCACACTCCTTACAATTCACATACTCAACTTTGGCAAGGGTGCTGATGTCACCCACCTAGAAATACACCTCTGGGACAGTTGCAACCCAGTAATTTCTGTAGCATGTCCTGTAACTGTGTAATTTTGTAGTGTGATAAACTAGTTCAGTAGGTGTTCTAATCCAAGACTTGCTAACTGTGTGTGTGGCTGTCTGCCTAAGAAGGGGAAAATGCTTTTTAGAGTATGCACACTCCTTACAATTCACAAACTCATCTTTGGCAAGGGTGCTGATGTCACCCACCTAGAAATACACCTCTGGGACTGCTGTAACCCAGTAATCTCTGTAGCGCATTGGGTAACTGTGTACTGCTGGAATGTGATTTAGAACTGTGGTAGGGTTCCATCCACAACCATGGCAGTTATGTGTTTTCTGTGTGTTTCAATGTCATGTAGGGAACAATGCATTATAGCCTACTCACTCACAGGACATTTGCAATACCCTACGTTTGTGATTCTGCTGACGTCATTCCTTGTCAAATACATCTCTGGGGAACAAGTTCCCAAATAATCCTTGTGGTGCATCCTATAACATCTCCATGCAGTAGTGTGATATAGATCTTGGTCATGGGTTCCATACCCCCACATGTCAGTTGTGGATGTGTTGTGTGTTTGTCTCACTGACTACTTTGTGAGCAATGCATTTTGGGCTACTCACTTGCAGGAAATTTGAATTGCCCTACTTTGGTAACCCTGCTGATGTCATTTCTTGTGAAATACACCTTTGGGGATGGGATAGCCCAGTAATCTCCATATCATGTGCTATAACTGCATAATGCTATAATGTAAAAAAAATAGTTGGATAAGCGTTCTATTCCAAAACATGACAGGTGTGTGTGTTTGACAGTCAAATCCTGTGTGGAGGCAGCTATGAGTGTCTAACCACTGGACATGGTGAGGAGTGCTTTTTGTAGTTTTCCTATATGGTGGCCATATTATATGTCACAATGTCCACCTCACGAGGATTACAGATTTCAATTAGCCAAGAGACTGTGTTGGCAAGCCATACCCCTACATCTGGCAAAAGGCCTGGTGAACAAAGTAAGCACCCCTACTATTACCCAGAATACGGTCTGAACCCATGTGTCATACACAAACACACTTGGCTAGAAAATCCTGCTATGTCGCTATTACCCTGCACATTGTTGACAGATAGTAGGCATGGTGTGAATGCAATGGGCTGCAGAGGGCATGGCACCCTGTCCACCAGTACAACAGGCACATAATTGCGGACAATGTGCCTTCACTATGTTTCCCACTGGACACCTGCAACATATGTGGTGCCATCAAATGTGCTCGACAAAGGACATACAATGCCTTACACACATGCCCTGTATGGACAGATGCCACTGACACCAGGGAATACCTGTATTATGCTATCAATGCGGGTGCAGGGTCAACCTGCTGTCTATTAGCAGGTCCTGCCACACCAGGCCAGGATTGGCACATCTGATGATTACAGTCTGTGTACACAACATGTGCCAGGCAAACCAGGTACACTTAAACATGTCACTATACATTAATGTGGAACATGCACATCCCAGGCAATATCCATGTCAAGGACTATCAAATACAGACATGGCATGAATTGCAAAGCAATGGCCACACGCAATGGTAACCAGGATGACAGGACAGTTAATACAATACCCATCTGTGTGGGACATTGCAGACACTACACCCCTGAACCACACTGGAGACCATTGTCAGGTGGCCTGATGCCAAGAATTACCCCTCACTCAGCCTTGTACAGCCATCTTGCACAGCCAACCACTACACACCCATGAAGCAATGCACACATGCATGTCAGTACTGGCACCTTGTGTCTGCGTGTGGGGTATGATGCTCCCAACCACAGTCACACCCAGTATAACTCCCATTGGCATACTGACTGATGTCAGATACGTTCACATGCCCTAGCCCATAGAACCTCAGGATAACCCCTGTGGTGCATGTAATACCTGTGCATTACTGTAGTATGGCAAACTAAGTAGTTAGGAAGTGTATTTGTGAGCCTGCCAAAGTGTGCCAATGTGTCTGAGTCCCTTAGAGAGTGTGGTTGTGTTAACAATGACATGTGTTCATGTAGACAGCCATGTGTGCTACACCTAATGTATGTCTACTATATCTCTGTTGCAGATGTCGCTCACCAGCACACATATATGTTCTTACAGCACACCAACATGTTAGCTATGTGGCACATGGAGTAACTGCATGCACTTGTAATAGTAATGGCTAGGCAGTCAGGGATTTGAACCCCTGTACTGGTAGGTGTGTGACAGATGATGCTTAGGTTTTAGTCTCCCAGCCCTTCTCTGATGTACTTTGTCTCTGTCTGTCCCTCACACACACTCTCTGGTGGATGTGGAGATGTACACCTGCCCAGCAGCAGCTTGTAAGTGATGGTCATGATCAGGTGATGGCCTCTGCACCTGTTGCAGTCCTCCTCTAGCTGATTGCATGTGGAACAGCTGTGGTGACATTCCCATAGCCAATTGCATGGAAACACAATACAATATCTAGGAACATCATGTTGGTGTTTGCCCATGACAGTTGCTGTGAGTGGAACCTGGATCTGGTGTTTGGTAAACAGCATCACAGATGAAATCTGGATATTCCTCAAACGACATACACAGTGGAAAATAGCCTAAGGACTGGAGGGTGACGTGCCAGACATGACTACAGCATGTAAGTGTAGCTATGCTTCATTCAGACTACTGCCAATTTAACTAGTTGTGTGTGGTAATGGCTAATCTGCATGTTTTAATAACTGACAAGACAGTGCTCTGTTTATGAGGAAACCCCCATCTATAGGGTCATCTGTGGACTGGTCAGTTTGTGGATCCATTTGTTTCTTGTGTTGCTCACAGAACACATCTGTGAACTGCAGAAGCATAGTGTGAGGATTGTAGTTAGTACATGGTGACAGTGATGAGAGTTACTCCCATCACATCCCTGATTGGACATACGTCACATGAAACAGTGGTATGACAGTCCCTGTCTGAGGTTATCACAGTGACATGCCAATAGTGGGCCACTGTTCATAGCTGCAGTCACAAGTATCTACGCTTTGGACAGATGTAATGCAGTATATATGCATGTGTTGTGCTCCCTCTGCAAATGTATGACATCTGTTGTCTTGGGTTGATGGTAATATCTATGCATGCTGTTATAAGTAATCCTGAATGCTGTTGACTATTACTAAGCCTAATCTGTGTTAAAATTGCAACGCCATAGGCTGTATGGGATTGGAGGTCCTGCGGAACCACCTATCCCACTTCAGCTGGCCATGGCACCGGGCTCTTGGACCTCCACCTCTGTTGGTTCTGCACCACCTTCTGTTGGAACCACCACTGAGGGTGGGGCCTGCCCCCCCTGGGAGCAGGTCCAGACAGGAACTTGTCAGCCATTGTACAGTCCAGGCCATGGTGCGTAGGAGGCTCAATAAGGAGTTTCGAGGCAAGCTACGCTAGCTCCAAGGCAGAGTGTCACATTTAGAGGGTGAGCCTGCCCCTCCTAGACAGCCCCCAGCACAGCCACCTTTGTGGCTGTGATGGTGCAGTGGTGGCTGCCCATAGAAGGGGACCTCCGTCCCACTGTTTCCATTTGGGGACTCATGGGCTTGTGACTGCCAAACACCCCTCCCTGTCGAAGGTGTATCCCCCCACATGTGTCATATACCACCTCTTTATGCTGTCCTGTCTGTCATCCCACCCAACCTATCCTCCACGAGCAAACCTACTCTCCTTCCCCAACATTCCACTCTCACCTTATGAAAATGGAAACAAAAGGCCAATCTGTTCCCAGAACAACTTTTGCCCCATACATAGCTGTCCATTTCATACACGTGTCCACTGGACACAGGTAACCTTTTTAACTTGCATCACAACATATTACTGTTGTCCTCACCCCTCTCTCAGGCACACGATCCTGGTATGCACATGACTCCTAAAGGTTCCAGGTGCATGTAATGCAGATGACCCCATTGTAAAGACGGCACTGCCAGACCATCTATGGTTACCCCATTTAACTTTTTAATGATGATGATGTTGCACACAGCACCTTGCAAGAGTACTGTTCTCACATAATGATTGGACAGGAACTGTTTTGTTAATGTAAAAGAAATGCTCAAAGTAATGTATTTGGGAAATGTACAAATGTTTGTGTGTATTAATAACATGTCTATCTGAGGGAGTCTTGATATTACATAGGACAACACCACTACATAATACAGGAGTTGCTGGTGTTTCCCTTTTCATTGTTTTTTACTGCTTTGTTGTCACATGGTATGTTCTTGATATATCTATATATATCTATATCTATGTATGTATATATATCTGGACATAAACACACAAACATACATCTACATAATGGAATACATTTCCTATACTGTTGAATGACTGTGTTGGATGCTATGCTTGTGATAACATCCAATGTCTGTATATCTGCCATGGCTTAGTGGTAAATCACATTGGCTGTGGTGTGCAGGGTCCTGGTTATGAGTTTTGCAGATGCTGTTTATTGTGTTGCTGGGCAGAACAAGGGCCATTGGATATGGAGTGATTAAGGCACTTTTAAGCAGTTGTGAGCAGGTGTGCATGGGTTTGCGTGACGGTAAGCAGTGGGTACTTTTGATTACAGTTCCTTATACTCAGTTACCTTCTTGATTGCTTAACCTGTGCAGGCAGTGCTTACCCCTGCGCAAGCAGGCTGTAACCTCCTCACTGCTGCTTAAAAGTGCTTACTCCCACTTACCTCCACACTAATTTCTTTAAAAGAAAAGTAAAAAGGGGTGATAGTAAAGTGGTGAAAAAGGGGCACAAAGAGGGAAAGACAGTAGGCAAGGTAGCTAGGGATGTGCAGGAAGGGTGTAGGGAAGGTTCATGGCTGTCCATTTCTTCTACAGCAATGGCTGTGCATATGCAATAAATTCGGCAGTACATTTGGACACTCACAACCCTGAGAGAAGGGTGAGGACAACAATAGTATGTTGTGATGCCAATTAGAAACATTTACATGTGTCCAGTGGACATGTGTGTGAAATGGACAGCTATGTATGGGGCATGCTTTTTTAGTGGGAACATATTTCCCCTATTTTCTTTTACTTTTAGGTGAGAGTGGGATGTTGGGGAAGGAGAGTAGGTATGATCAGGGAGGATAGATTGGGTAGAATGACAGACAAGACAAACAAGATGCATACAGGGGTGGTATATGACATGTGGGTGGGAAACACCCTGGACGGGGAGGGGTGTTTGGAAGTTGCAAGCCCATGAGCCCACAAATGGATACAATGGGACTGAGGTCTCCACCCAAGGGCAGTCACCACTGCACCTTCACAGCCCAGAAGGTGGATGTGCTGGGGGCTGTGTAGGAGGGGCAAGCTCACCCTCTAGTTGTGCCACTCGGCCCTCAAGCTGGCATAGGCAGTCTCTAATCTCCTTGTCAAGCTCCCTACGCATCACGGCCCAGACCGTACCATGGGTGACAGGTTTCTGTCTGCTCCCACTCCCAGGGGGGACCAAGCACCATCCCCTGTGGCAGTTCCACCCAAAGATGGTGCAGGGCCAATGGACGAGGAGGTCCCAGGCTGGGCCCCATATGTGCTGGTGCCCGGTGCCATGGCCAGCTGAGGTGGGACAGGTGGATCCACTGGGACTGGCCTTCCCATACGAGCTATATTGTAGCATGTTTAAGGCAGATATGGGTTAGTAATAGTCAACAGCATTCACGATTGTTTATAACTGCATGCATATGTATTCCCATTACCGAGGGCACCAGATATAAAATAGTTGCAGAGCAGGCAAAACACATGCATATACGGGTAAACAGTGGCCATTGCAACAACATGCAGGTTTCATTGATGACAACAGGACACCAATATGTGGTTATTTTAACATTGCACATGCATATAAACAGATGTGAATATTTATAAACCAATAGGACATATGTCCCAACAAAGGTTAGGAGTGTAGACAAACCAAATGAGTTGTGTAAATCGGTTATTTTTGCATATATGGTAGGGGTGAGAGTGAGAGAGTTCAATTAACAACTAATAAATCCTTGTAGTTTACACAACATTCATAGTCACTGCAGTGTTCTGTCCCTTACATGTATTATTACACTATCCAATGGCGTTATATTGTACAGTGTTATGTTTGTAGATTAGTATGTACGGGACCTGTGTCTTACGTACAGGCTTGACAAGATGCAGGTATAATGCAACATGTTTTGAGACTGCTGACTGCTGTCATCCACTTTGGGTGAGATGCTAGGATGACAGGTATGTTTGCATGTACATTCTCTGACTATGTACGTCTGACTATCAGTTATATGTCATTTACAGCTGCCTACATTTATTGGATCATCACACTAATTTGTCAGGGGAACAGGGCAAAAGGCAGGTGATGTGGGCCATTTATCAGGACGTACTGGGCAGATTGGAACAGTTGGGGGTATGAATATGCATACCGCTTTCTATTTGAGCATTCTAGCATAATTTGTACCGTTGTTAAGTGTATATATGCATACAGCTTTCTCTCTGAACATTCTAACAAACTGTGTGCAGTTGTGTGGAATGATTATGCATACAACTCACTGGTGCTCCTGGGATCCAAAACCCTGCTGTGTGTGACAAAAGCATTACAGTTAAGATCACTGTACACTATGCTGTCAGGCAATTGTTGTGAGGCTTTGCAATGTATTTATTCTAATATGACTGACCTGTTTGCACTTCCAATATTGTTATACAGCACTTCATACACATTTTATCTGCATACCACAGTGTGGGTAACACTGCTTACTACAACAGTACTATTTAATAACAGCAACAGTACAAAAACACATGACTGCGGAGTAAACAGAAGCAATGCAGGGGTTACACCTTTATTTGCAGCATATTACACAAATCTGTATACTGGTACAACACTTTCTGAGGCTCTTACATTTATTTGTTATGACAGTACATGCAGGCTATTTACTAACCTGCCTCGGGATGCATCCTTTGCAGCCTAGCATCATAGGCTTGCTGGTTCACAGCATGATCATCTGCAGCTGTCAGAGAAGTACAGTGATATTTAGCCATACCTATCCATAGTATACACAAGCTAGGCAATTAACTACGTAGTGGAAGGAGTACTTACTCAGTTCTGGGGCATTCTGCATCTGCCTTGCTTCCTGGATCCACTGTTCCAGAACAACCCCCCCTCCACCGCTTCAGGTCTGCATGGTAGTGCCTGACCTGCTCACTAGTCTGGGGGATATCTGTGGCACTAGTGAGGTCACGGGCGAGACTGTCCCAGGCCTCCATTTTGTACTGCGAGCCCTGGTACCTGCCCTGCAGTAGTCTCCTGCCATGGGGCTTTACCAGGAGCCATACCATGAATTTGGACTCCTGGATGCCCCAGCACTGTGTTCTAAAGAGAGTGCCTTCTCCCACTCCAGACATCCTGACTGCAGGGGGATGCTGCAACCAGTTATGAGCCATATTCCCGCCACTTTGGTTTAAGTAGGGCCGGATTCCCACACTTTTCCGTAATTGGCCGGTTTTGAAAAGGCTAAGCTATGTCTTATTCATTACAGGTTATATATGTGTCTGGTATCCATCATTCATATGGACATACACTGTATGGGGTTCTGGGGACTTCATAACTTTATTACAGTGACACCTCAACTCTATGTTTACTGCAGTACTCCAATTCACATATATATGGTCTGTGGCAGGTTATAGAACATTACACTGTACATAGATTCAGTTCACATGTTTGATTTGATTGGTGAAGATTAGTTTCTGATACCTCCTTTATATGTATTGCTATCATGGCATAGTGGTTAACTACTGTGATGTATAGGGTCCTGAGTTCTAGCCTTGCAGATGCTGTTTATTTTGTTGCTGGCCAGAACACGAGCTGTTGGGTACAGAGGGATTAAGGCACTTTAAAGCAGTTGTGAGCGGGTTTGCATGAAGCTAAGCAATGCTAACCTCCGGTTACTGCTTCTTACACTCAGTTAACCTCTGCATTGCTTCACCAGTGTAATACTCTCATACTGGCAGCCAAACAGGCTTACACCCACTTGCTCCCGCACTTGCAAATGCACTGCATTTGGTGTTTGCATCTGACACTACCACCCCTGGGTGGGGGTGAGGACTACAATAACACCTTGTGATGCCTATTACATCAGCTTACATGCCTACAGTGGGCTGTTGTGACCATGTGTTCATAGATGTTGTGTAGTGGGTTATGCAACGACACATATGGTCATACCATACTTAGCCATTTAAACTGGACTGTGCTGGGGTGGGACCCATATCGAGAATGGCTGTCCATTAGGTGTAAGCATGCCGGTCGACTGTAAAGAATCTGTGGCCTGTCCAGAGTTTGCTTCATACTATTGGTGTGTTCTTCTTACAATCTGCATCTGTCTGTCAAATACCTGAGAACTGACACCATTAAATACAGACAAGTAATTGGGTTTAGGACTCCACATCCTTCAGCCGAGTCATGCTAATGCATATCTACTATTCTATCAGCTTTCTAAGGCTGTAAGTGGAATATGTGCTTTCTGTCCCTATTTGTTCCCCAATGGTTTATGTTCTGTCCAGTAGTTTTGCTCTTAGGGGTTGAGGGGCATGGCCATAAGCTCTGCCCATTTCGGAATATTACTTACATCCCCGGGGCAATCCTAATACAACTGTGCCAGCCAACACCTGCACTCCTAGGCCCATAAATGCATACCCATAGTTCCCCCACCTACCCCTCCTCTACAGCACTTATCCTTACTGTGGGTGCTGGTGGGGTCTAACCACACCACTACACACTGCCCACTCTCCACATGTCATGACCCATGTCGTACATTGTGTTGACCCATGGGTTATCAGGCTTGCACAACCTACTGGTCCATGTACATCTACAGCCTGGTTTGATGAATCATTACAGGGACTGGCTCCGATGATCAGTAATTTTTGGGGTGTCCCACAAGGGACATTGATGTCTTTGTTTCAAGATTAGACCTGGCAGGTCTCTCCCACTGGTAGTATCCTGCCTGTGGTCTGGGAAGCAGTGGTGTGTTTACTTGTATCATGTGTTTGTATGTTTCACTTGTCTAGGTGGGGGTGGTTGATACTACGTGTTACACGTTTGTTGATTGGACCCCTAACCCGGTTTGATTCTTACATGGGGTAGTTGGCTAGGCTTAAAATAGTCCACAAAGGCAGTTAGACTAGTACTAATCTATGAACCTATGAACCCGCATTTGCACAGCCTGTGAACATATGTAATTCGTAACTGCTGTATCATATCCTAACTATTTACATGTGTATATTTACACACACACACACACACACACACACACACACACACACACACACACACACATATATATATATATATATATATATATATATATATATATATATATATATATATGTATATAGGTCTACTACATTTGATCGACACTCATTTGGTCGAAAGTTCATTTGATTGAAAACCCGTATTCAAGGCAATTAACATGGATTTATCCCCCTCTCCAATGTTGTGTGACCTTGGAGTTGTTATATATAGTTAAAGGGGGTGTGGAGGGCATGACATTGGGGAGGGGGACAAATCCCAGTTTTATGCCTTGAATACTGGTTTACGATCAAATGAACTTTTGACCAAATGAGTTTCGATCAAATGGTCTGTCGATCAAATGTAGTAGACCCATATATATATATATATATATATATATATATATATATATATATAGTTCACCTTCATATGATCGAATTTCTCGAAAGTCATAAACTCGAAACCAGAATCTCATATTTAGAGAAACTCGAACATATGAAAGGGACAAAAAAAATAACACCTTTCAAATGTTTTCGCAGGGGTCTTCACCCCCCTGCACCCCCCCATGAGGGAGCTGTGTCCCCCACCCCCCCTACTTAAATATACCTACTCCAAGATCGCACTATAGTGAAGGAAAGAGAAATCTTCCATTCCGCACTATACGCGTAAGTGCAAAACGGAAGATTTTCCATTCCTCCGCTATAGTGCGGCCACGGAACATTCACATTTCAACTGCTAAGGTACAGGGGGACCTGGCCCCCTGCAATAAGGTAAGTTAACTTTTTATTTTTTTAAACCTAAGGCTCCATTCACAATTTTGAGTGAATGGAAGTTTTATGAGATTATGAATTTCAAGCTTCCATCCATTTGATCTTGTGAAGGGGAACTATATATATATACATATATACATTACTATATACAGATATATCTGTATATGAATGCATACATGTATATATTTATATATTGCTGTCTATGTATATCTAACAACATATGGGTGTATGGGTGTCTGCATATGTATATATCTATATGTGGGTATGTATATGTATTCTGTCTCTGTATGTATACATTTGTACTATGGAGAGGGAGAGGTATAGCTCCATGTCACTATGGGTAGATATGCACACACATTCCTCTACATATATACATCTACATCTGGTTATTCCGTTCTCTGCCATGTAGATTAGACTTTGCTGTAGTGGGACTCGTAGCGGGCGTGGCTGCTTGTTGGCATACGCCTCTGCCCAATGAACACTTTTGCTCACATCCCTGGGGCTGTCCGTATAGGCCCACATCAGCCAACACCTGCACACCTAGACCTATAATTAGCTACCCATAGTTCCCCCACCCGCACCTCCACTACTGCACCCATCCTTACTCTGGGTGCTATTCGGATCTGAACACACCAATACACGCTGCCCACTCTCCACTTCACGGGACCCATGTTGTATGCTGTCTCGACCCATGGGTCATCAAGCTTTCCCACCCTTGTATTCCGGGTGTGTACACACCCCAGCCAGAATGGTCATTGTATTGGCTTCCTTTATTTATATGTCAATTTTTGGGGTGTCCCGCAAGGGATACTCCTGTCGATTCCAAGATTAGATTTCCCAGGTGCACTCTGACCCACCCGATTGTATTCTGCCTGTGGTCTGAGGAGCAGTGGACTATTTACATTGCTTGTGGGTTTGTGTGCATGTTCCTCTGTTCGGCTGGAGGGGGGGTGGAGGTCATGCTACGTGTTACATGTTTCTTGCTTGAGCCCCTCACTTCCATTAGTATAGCCTTTGAACATATGTCATTCTTGTGTGCTGTTTCCTATCATAGCTGTATATCTGTGTATATCTATGCACACACACACACACACACACACACACACACACACATATGTATATATATATATATATATATATATATATATATATATATATATATATATATATATATATATATATATATATATATATATATATATACATATATATATATATATATATATATATATATATATATATATATATATATATATATATCTGTAAGGCAGTGCATACCCCTGCACAAACTTACTTAAACACGCTTACTGGTGCTTATATATGCTTACTACTGCTTATTTATGCTTAAACCTGCTTACTGGTGCCTTATTCATTATGACACTGACACTTCGCTCCAGTTTACTTTTAGCTGTTAAAATAAGAAAACAATAATAAAACAGCTATCAAGGACTAAACATAAGTCTTCACTATGTTAATAAAACACAGAACCAAATAACTAAGCGCTTTCACCAGTCATAAAGCACTGGTTAGCGGTTTATACCTGGTGAAAGCGCTTAGTTATTTGGTTCTGTGTTTTATTAAAATAGTGAAGACCTAAGTTTAGTCCTAGGTGGCTGTTTTATTATTTTTTCTTATTTTAAGTGTTGAGTGGTGATTTATCCATTTGGATTTCTTTGTTTTTTCACTTTTAATTGTTATTATGCAGGTTATGCAGCAGACAGATGTCAAAATAGGTTCATATACAGACTACCAATGGAAAATGGTATGTGCTGCAGTGGGATTCAGAATGGAAACGTCTGTCCATTAGGCAAATGCTCTAACCACTACACTATTGCTGTGCTGCATCATTTGCATTTATACCCATGGATCTTAGTTCCCCAAACACCCACCCCAACACTTCACTGACACAGCAGTCATTCATTCTCCAGTTGGATACACGGTGTATCCACAACTCTACACATTGGCCACTACCTACTCCTGTAGACCCATCCCATCAGTTGACTCACTCCACGTATCTTCAGACATCCCAAAAGTTTAGTCCACACACATTGGTGAAATGAGTGACCAATAGGACACTATTCACAATTTTTGGGTTGTCCCACCTGGGATACACGTGTCTTTATTTCAAGATTAGACTCTATAGTTCATTACATCATTACTCCCGTTAACATAACACTACAATAAATTAATAACTATGACTATGTGGTAACGGACACATTACTCATGAGAACTTCTAATGTATGAGTTCAGCAAAATTATATTACAAATAGGACCGGTTTAGTGATTGCCGTTGCCATAGCAGGCAAATCACAGGAATGATTCCATGTGTGAGAAAGTCCTCACGTGATTTTTTGAGAAGAGCACTGACTTTGGACAATGTACACACTTCTGCATTTTTACAGATTTGTCCCTTCCCTCTTATGCACAAGCTATTATTCTATCTACTGTCTAGGTTTGTAGGGGCACTTTCATGTTATTTATGTCTGCAAAAGGAATGAATGTGTTACGGGGAATGTACTTCGACATATAGATGTATGCATGTGTGTATGCATATATACTTATAACGAACTCACTGACCTCCACTGGGCGGTCCAGATAGAACAAGGCCATCCAACCCTGACACGCCTGGATCCATAATTTCATACCCATGGTTCCTCCACCCCACCCAAGTTCGATATACACGCAAACCATCCATTCTCTGGTTGCTATCACAGCCATGACACACCTCCACACATTGCCCTCTCCCCAGCATTAGGGACCCTACATGTATGTTGTCACAACCCATGTATTATCATGCTCTCCCACCATCTAGTCCTTGAACATACCTGCCCTTTCTTGTGTAATGGTCGGAGGTCTAACCATCCTAGCAATTTTTGGGTAGTCCCACCAGGGACTACCCTGTGATTGTTTGTAAAGTAGACTTAGCAGATCGGCAATGTTACTCCCACTGGTAGTATCCTGCCTGTGGTGTGAGTAGCAGTGCTCTGCTCACCCCTGCCCAGCTTGATATGACATAAGCTGAAAGCGCTATATAATACTGGAGTTGCTGTTGATTCCCTTCTCATTCTTTTTGTTTGCTTTATTGTCATGACGTTCATTCTTCATATATATATATATATTATATATATATATATATATATATATATATATATATATATATATATATATCTGTGTATTATACATCTGTACATACATGCAAACCATCCATTCTCTGGTTGCTATCACAGCCATGACACACCTCCACACATTGCCCTCTCCCCATGCATCTACATAATTATATACATTTCCTATGCTGGGCACTGCTTACACCCACACAAATGAACTCAGACCTGCTTACTGGTACTTATATATGTTTACTGCTGCTTATTTGTGCTTACACCTGCTTACTAGTGCCTTATTCATTATGACACTACCACTTTGATTGAATGACATTAGTTAAATATTTCATGCAGTACTCCAGTTCACATTTACATGTTATTATGTAGGTTATACAGCAAAGCAATGTATAAATATGTTCATATACACATTCCATATGGAAAATGGTATGTGCTATAGTGGGACTCGAACCATGAATGCATGTTCGTTAGGCGGATGCTCTAACCACTACAATATTGACGTTAATGTTTATTCCACATGTTATTTTCTATTTGGATGATTTTGATGTGTAAGCTACGCTAAGCATGGGGTGGCGATGTGCAAGGCTAAAACCATCCCTGCGCTGAGCTTCATGAATCCTGGGGATAGTCTTTACATTTTGTGGTATTTATAGGCATTATCATGGAAAGGAATCCCAGTTAGGCTTTACCACTACTCACTTATTTTTTGGCTATTAGGGAAGCTCATATGTACAACACGGTCATTATATGATTAGAGATTTGGGTGGCTAAAGACCATGGACAAATCTATCAAGTGGGAACACAAGCATCCTGATATCTGGTTGAGCATTATGTTGGATAAGCCTAATACCTTTGAGAATGACTTTTCAGCCAAAGGCCAAGTTAAGGGAAAATTTTTTTGGGCTTTCCACAATGGCAATTGTTTTTACCTAGTATACTCTTCCAGTGGGAAGTTTCTTCCGTCAGTCAGATTCTGGGCTATAGCAAGGCATTCTGCATATAGCAATGTAGCTGCATTTCAAAATAAAATGTGCTGCTTTGTCCTAGGTTAACCTGCTCAAAGGCAAACAACTTTTTTTGTGGCCAAAGATCCAGTGCAACAATAAGTAATGCTAGATGGCAATCATTCTCACTCTCCAAATCAAAGTAGAGAGTTTGGTCATCTTGTTGTCAGCTTACTCTGATGTTAAAGCTATGGGTTTTCTCATTGAAGGTTTAAATAACAGACTCAAGATTGGTTCTTTGGTCCCCTTATATACTAGACCAGTTAGGAATCTGGCATCTATCAAGGGTCATTAGGGCACTGTATCCAAAGAAATTAAGAATAAAGTAACAACTGGTAGAATACCGGGCCCCTTTTTGTGCCTTCCCTGGCCTTATTTCACAACTTCCCCTGTAAGCTTAGTCTCAAAAAAGAAAGAAGGGAATTTAAATTGATTCATCAACTTTTGTATCCTGTGGGTGCTTCTGTCAATAATTTCATTGAGAAAGAACAAGCTAAAATGCACTTTTCTATTCTGGAGCAAACAGTGGAAGCAATCTTGAGTTACTCTAATCCTGGTTCTATAAATTAGATATGTAATTGACTTTCTCCTGCTGTCCATCAGGCAGAAGCAATGGCCCCTGTTAGGTTTTCAGCTTAATGGTAAGCTCTTTTTTAACATGATGATACCAGTGGGATGCTCGGTGGCTTGTGCTACCTTTGAAGTATCTGGCAGCAGAAAACATCTTGTCAATCAGCGGTTCGGTATCAAGATGATTTGTTGATAGGGGTCAGAGGAAAGAAGAGACTGCTAAGGGCATGTTAATATTCATGGACTTTTCTAATAACTTGGGTGTACCTTCTCAGGATAAATTCAATAGGCCTAAGTCAGGAACTGATGTTTTGAAACATAACTGTAGACATTACTTTGAGGTCCTTCAAACTTCCAGCAAATAAGTTGGATCTGCTCAGCAGTGCAATTTTGAAAATTCTTGGGGCTTGTAAGGCAATTGTAAGAGACATCATGCATCTCCATGGGTCATTGAACTTTACTTGCAGGGTCAGTGCTCTGGGTAGGGCCATTTGTAGGTCTATGTGTAATTTACTAAAAGGTAATAAACCTAAGTATTTCAAGGTTCAAATAACATGTAATGTCAAGGAGTATCTAATATACACTCAAACTGTTTAAAACAAAACCAAAACAAAACTGGAAAGCAGAACCAAGCTGGATAAAAACAGCACGGACTGTTTTATTCAAGGTAAGCGCTTTCAGCTAAGCAAATGCCCAGCCTTCATCGGACAAAAGTCACTCTACACAGCTCTATTTTTATATAAAAAAGTAGTTCACATTCATTAAACGTTAATAAACCAATCACTGTCATGAATCAATTTAAAATGGTTACACCTATAATCATCATATTATAAAACCTTCCTTTCTTAATCTTTTTAGTCAGTGTCAAACAAATGTTTACTCAAGAAGCACCTATTCATACAAAAAAACAAATATAAAGTGTATATAATACAACAAAGTTACAAGCTACATTAAAAAAACACTCAATAGCATAAAAAACTGAATGCTTAAGGATAGTAAAATAATTAACTATATTATTCAAAGAGAAGCTGTCTCACATTAAAGTTGATATAAAATGCTATACAAATTGTAGCTTGTAACTTTGTTGTATTATATACACTTTATATTTGGTTTTTTGTATGAATAGGTGCTTCTTGAGTAAACATTTGTTTGACACTGACTAAAAAGATTAAGAAAGGAAGGTTTTATAATATGATGATTATAGGTGTAACCATTTTAAATTGATTCATGACAGTGATTGGTTTATTAAAGTTTAATGAATGTGAACTACTTTTTTATATAAAAATAGAGCTGTGTGGAGTGACTTTTGTCTGATGAAGGCTGGGCATTTGCTTAACTGAAAGCGCTTACCTTGAATAAAACAGTCCGTGCCGTTTTTATCCAGCTTGGTTCTGCTTTCCAATTTTGTTTTGGTCAAGGAGTATCTATTTGGCAACTATAATAATGGGGTATCTATTTGGCTATCACATTGGGTTTCATCCAGAGATTTGCACCTTTTTACAGATGCTGCAGCAGGCCTTGAGATGGTTTGGTATTTCCAAGGTAATTGGTTTGCTGCCAAATGGCTTAAATCCTGGAATGTAGAAAGAAAGAAGGACATAATCTTCTTTAAGATATCTTCAATACAGGTTGCTACTTTAGTGTGGAAGGATTGTCTGCAAAATTACAAGATTTCCTTTTGTTCAGACAATCTTGCAGTGGTACATGACCTTGATAAATGCTCAATCAAGTTGAAATGGGTGCACTCCATCATTAGCCCATTGGTTTTGCTGGGTTTACAACTAAATTTGACTTTTTCAGCATTTATATGCCAGGTTGTGATAAATGAATAGCTAACAGTCTATCCTTTCTTTGGTTTACCAGGTTTCAGCAGTTGACCTGGGATGTGGTGCCTCATAAGACCTTCACTTTCATGGAGTTCTGGCTAATTAGAGAAGGATAGCTAGATTGCTAGTAGTGAATTCCTGGGCTCAGAATACAAAAAGGGCTTTTTTTGTAATAAGTGTAAATTTTTAAGGCTTTTTACAGAGTAATGTGCAGTGGGGTTTGCCCTTGGTCTTGCATTTTTTATGTGCAGCTGTTTCAGTGGTGATTCTCCTAATAAACTCTGCATACATTTGGCAGTTCTCAGTTGGTTAGCACATCTATTGGGGTTTAAGGATGACTCAGGTCACTGGCTAATAATTAGAATGGTTAAAGTTTAGGGGAATACCAGAGGGAGCTCAAGGGATACTAGAAAGGTGATAGGACACCACTTCCTAATCATTATCATCAAGGGTCTTTTTGTTTCAGCTGTCAGTTTTTCTCCGTTACCATTTGGGCTACTTTGTTCACATGCCTTTAGGCTGGGGCTTTCTGGACTAGCAAGCTATTAAACTCCTTATGCATGGAGGATGTAGCGATTCATAAATAGTTTTGTTTTGATTTGGCTAGGAAAAACTAAGACTGATCTGGCTGGTAGGGGACAACAAGTCCATCTGGACCAAGTGAGAGCTCTGGTTGCTTTCCCTGTTCAATGGTCTACCTTGCTGCATAATATACTCCCTAATGTAAAAGAAGTAGGATGCCTTGTTTTACCTTATTGAATGGCAGGCATTTTAAGTTATTGGATGCTAAAGCAACCTTAGTTAAGGCTCACTCATGTCAATATAGAGATTTGCAGAGGTACTCATTACTTTTGGATAGGGTACACATCTGACCTAGCAATGGACAGGCATTCCACCAAAGTGCTGAGGAAGGTGGTTTTCTGGGGTATGTTTATCCTATATTAGGCATTGATAACATAATGTTTTGTTACAGGGAAGAAAGTTATCTGGCTTCTGGGACATTCCTTCATCAGAAGAGCAGCTTTACAAGCTTTAACTCATCTGATTGACCATAGTGGGTCTTTGAAGCATAATCCCTGGGCTGTCCAGTATTTTGGTTTTTCAGGGCTGTCTTGATTTCAGTTTTGAGAATCACGGCACCAAGTATCAGAATATAAAATGTTACCCAGGGCTTTGGTTATTCATCTTGGAGGGAATGACTTGACCTTGGCCCCTAAACAGATTCTGTTAGCCATAATTTTGTCCACTCTTCAAAGACTTTACTTGTTGTATCCAAACATGGTGTTGTTCAGGTCTTCCATTGTTCCAAGACTTTCATGGCAAGGAACCTGGAGTAATGCAGGAATTGAAATCTACTGATATTTTATTAACTACAGAGTGGCTTGGGCAGCCAATCAAAGTAGTTCCAAGCAACCAATCACAAGGGGGGGGGGCTGGCATAATGGTTAAGGTGATTACCTTACAAACACAAGGTGCAGTGCTTGATTCTCACATGGGGCAATTGACTAGGCCCAAAATGGCCCACAACAGCAGCAAGCCTAGTACCAACCTATGAACAAAGACTTGGCTAAACTGGACACAGAACTTTATTGCCAGAATGCCATACATTTGAATGGTCTAGGATATGACCTATTTAATTTGGACAGTATGTTGGCAGTGGAAAAATTTAAATATGTATCCTGTCATGCTTTATGACATCTCAAGGCATCTACTTGTGGAGTGAAAGGGCTTTGGGAAGAACAGCATGGCATCCATGCAATGTGGTTGTCATGTTGTGGCTTCCTTTTCTTTCTCCCCCCACCTGTTGTATTTCAGCAGTGTCTTCATTATGGGCAGAGTGGACTCAGGAGTAATCTTTGGCTAAGGAAAATGGAGATTGCACTGACAGTCAAGCCCTATGGGTCTTTATAATCAAGTCCGAGGCAGCTTGGTTTACGCACCTGGACATGCACCTTGACCCAGAACAGGCTTGGTTATGCTGACCAGCAAAGGTTAAAGTTACAAAATTTGTTGAGATGTGGTTACAAGGTTATACTATTGTACCATCAGTAATGTTGCCTGATTTATTCAATAAATGGTTGCAATTTCAGATTGTTGTAGTTTATTAACTCAGCTTAGATGACAAAGTAAAGATGTCTTGATTTTATATACTCACCTCTAAGTTTAATGAGAAAAAATACTGATGGGATTTGGCAGCATACATGCAGACATTTTAATGTCATGCTACAGATTAGGCCAGCCACATGAATGGAATTTCTCATTGTTATTTCTACTCTGTAAGTATGCTGTGCATTTATAGTCAATGTTTGCATTACTCAAAATGCATAAATGTAGTTGTTTTTTGAATTGCTGCGAAATTCCTCATTTGAAATAATATGCTGCTTTATTAATTAAGTACCAGATGCCTGAGCAGAAAGCATTTTTCATAATACAGTAAAGCTGCTTCTTTTTCTAAACTACAACTTCTGGGTTTAAGCAGCTTTGTAATACACATGTTTCTTGAATGACAAAGACAAATGTCCAGGACAGAAGGTGAGCTGTGCTATTATTTGGCAGACATTTCATTTTTGAAATAGATATACTACAAATGTGGCCAAAGATAGACAGTTAGACTGTGAATAATGTAGTTATACTGAACTGCCTCATATGCATACACTATAAAATAACAATATAAAATAAACAATAAGAATATCCCCGAGATTTAAGAAGCTTGGCACAAGGACGGTTTTAGCCTTGTGCCGAGCGACCTCACTACAGATGGCGCAGCAGCGCCATATGAATATGTATGAGGGCACGCCGCCACAACCTCGACGTGCACAGGAAACGTGTGAGAGTGCAGGGGCATGTACAAATCCTCAACAGAAGCGTAAACATGCCCCAACACTTGCAAAACCTACTATGCCTAATAGTAGAGCCAGCCCCTAATAGTAAGTCAGTAATTCAGTGTCCGTGGATACCGAAATGTATGCTAAGCATACAAGAGTGTCCACAAACAGTGAAATACACTCGAAGTAGTAAACACACAAGCACATAGTAGAATGATGAGCCCTGTCCCTAGAACTTTCACAATTAGATTCCCTGTCCCTGTGTCCCTATTATACATTCGAATGCTGCAATATCGAAGGTGTAAGCAAAGCGCAGCATGTCTGCATGTTGCTGCCCTCCGCCGAGTGTAGCTTACACATCATATTCATTCAAATAGAGGAAAACATGCAAAATCAACATAAGTGTCAATGGTGCAGTGTTTAGAGCATCCACCTAACAAGCAGGCATTCATGGTTCGAGCCCAACAATAGCACATATCATTTTCCATGTGGAATGAATGTCGTTTTGCTATAAAACCGACATAAGAGTAACGCATGAGATATTTAAACTTAAATATCATTTAAGCAAAGTGGCACTGTAATAATGAATAAGGTACTAGTAAGCAGGTGTAAGCACAAATAAGCAGCAGTAAACACATATAGCTACCAGTAAGATAGTCTGAGTGCACATACGCGGGTCTAAGCAGTGCCCAGCATAGGAAATGTATACAAGTATATACAGATATATAATATATATGCATATATATATATATATATATATATATATATATATATATATATATATATATATATATATCCATCTATCCATGAAGAAAAAACAACATAACAATAAAGCATACAAAAGGAATGAGAAGGGAATCGACAGCAACCCCAGTATTATATAGCACTGTCAGCGTATGTCATACGCAACTGGGCAGGGGTGAGCAAAGCACTGCTACTCACACTACAAGCAGGATATTACCAGTGGGAGTAACATTGTTGATTTGCTAAGTCTACGTTACACACAGAGGGTAGTCCCTGGTGGGACTACCCAAAAATTATATAGACCATTTGGCCTTCCAACCATTGCACAAGCAAGGGCAGGTATGTTCAAGGACTAAATGGTGGCAGAGCCTGAGAATACATGAGGTGGGACAATGTACGTGTAGGGCCCCTAATGCTCTGGAGAGGGCAATGTGTGGAGGTGTGTCATGGCTGCGATAACAAGTGGACAATGGAAGGTATGCGTGTATTTTGAACATGGGTGGGGAGGAGGAACTATGGGTATGAAATTATGGAGACAGGCGTGCCAGGGTTGGATGGGCTGGTTCTTACTGGACCGCCCCGTGGAGGTCAGCGAGTTCGTTATGTGTATATATGCATACACACATGCAGGCATCAATATGTAGAAGTACATTCTCTGTAACACATGCATTCCATTTGCAGACATAAATAACATGAATGTGCCCTTACAAACCTTGACAGTAGATAGAATAATAGGTTGTGCATAAGAGGAACGGGACAAAACTGCTAAAACGCAGAAGTGTGTAGAATGTCCAAAGTCAGTGTTGTGCTGATAGTAATCAAATGTGAGGACTTCCCCACACATGGAATCATTCCTGTGATCTGCCTGCTATGGCAACGCCATTTACTAAACCGGTCTATTTGTAAAAGAAATACGCCGGACACGTACATAATTAGGCTCTCATGTGTAACATGTGCATTACCACATAGTCATACATATTAATTAATTGTAGTGTCATGTTTATGGGAGTAAGGATCTAATGAAGTATAGAGTCTAATCTTGACATAAACACATGCGTGTCCCATGTGGGATAACCCAAAAATTGTGAATAGTATTCTTTTGGTAGCTCACGTCACCAATGTTTGTGGACTAAACGTTTGGAAGTTCTGAGGATACGTGGAGTGACTCAACTGATGGGATGGGTCTATAGGAGTAGGGAGTGGCCAATGTGTAGTGGTGTGGATACACCGCGAATCCGACTGGAGAATGGATGACAGCAGTGTAAGGGAGGCATTGGGGTGTGTGTTTGGAGAACCAGGAGCCATGGGTATATGGGTATATATGCAAATGAAGCAGCACAGCAATAGTGCATTGGTTAGAGCAACCCCTTATCGAACAGATATTCCTGTACTGACTCCCACTGTATCATATACCAGTTACCATCGGTAGTCCGTACATGAACATATTGTGACATCTGTCCACTGTATAACCTGAAAAATATCAAATAAAAGATAACTGGAGTGAAGTGTCAGTGTCATAATGAATAAGGCACTAGTAAGCAGGTCAAGCATATATAAACACCAGTACGCATGTGTAAGTGTGTTTGCGCGGGGTATGTATTGCTTTACAGAGAGACACACACACACACACACACACACACACACACACACACACACACACATATATATATATATATATATATATATATGGTTGCAGACATATACATATATATATATATATATATATATATATATATATATATATATATATATATATATATATATATATATGTGTGTGTGTGTGTGTGTGTGTGTGTGTGTGTGTGTGTGTGTGTGTGTGTGTGTGTGTGTGTGCACATAGATATACACAGATATACAGCTATGATAGGAAACAGCACACAAGAATGACATATGTTCACAGGCTATGCCAATGGAAGTGAGGAGCCCAAGCAAGAAACATGAAACACGTAGCATGCCCTTCCATCCCCCCCAGCCAGACATGGGAAACATACAATGTAAAGAGTCCACTGCTCCCCAGACCACAGGCAGGATACAACCGGGGGGTACACAGTGCACCCGTGAATTCTAATCTTGGAACACAAACTGGAGCGTCCTTTGCAGGACACACAAAAAATTGCCAAGACCAAAAGAAGGTGATAGACCGGCCATTTTGGCCATGATGTATACACACTCAGAATACAAGGGTGGGAAACCCTGATGACCCATGGGCCGAGACAATTATATGAAATGGGTCCCATGAAGTGAAGAGTGGGCAGCGTGTAGTGGTGTGTCCAGAACAGACCAGGTCCCAGAGTAAGGATGAGTGCTGTTGAGGAGGCGAGGGTGGGGGTACTATGGGTAGCTACTTATGGGTCTAGGTGTGCAGGTGTTGGCTGATGTGGGACTATATAGACAGCCCTAGGGATGTAAGTGAATGTGTTCAATGGGCAGAGACATCGCCCAATGAGCAGCCACACCCACTACAAGTCCCACTGCAGCAAAGTGTAATCTATATGGCAAGGAATGGAATAACCAGATGGAGATGAATATATGTAGAGGTATGTGTGTGTATATCTACCCATAGCAACATAGAGATAAGCCTCTCCCTCTCCGTAGTACAAATGTATACATACAGAGACAGAATACAGATACATACCCACATATAAATATATACATATGCAGACACCCATGAACCCATATGATGTGATATATATATATATATATATATATATATATATATATATATATATATATATATATATATATATATATATATATATATATATATATATATATATATATATATATATATATCTATATATATATATATATCGATAGACAGCAAAATATAAATATACATGTATGCATACATATACAGATATATCTGTATATAGTAATGTACACAGATATATATGTGATATTTATGTGACTGTAAATATACACATGTATATAGCTATGATATGATACAGCAGTTATGAGTAACATATGTTCACAGGCCATGCATATGGAGGCGAGAGTTTCAATAAACAAATGTGTAACACATAGCATCAACCCCTCACCTCTCAGATAGGTGGGTGAGACATACAGACACACAATAAAGGAAAACACACTATTGCTTCCCAGACCACTGGCAGGATACTACCAGTAGGAGAGACCTGCCAGGTCTAATCCTGAAACATAAACATCGATGTCCCTTGTGGGACACCAAAAATTAATGATCAGAGGCAGTCCCGGTAATGACTTAACCAGCCTGTAGATGTACACAAACCAGTAGGTTGTGCAAGCCTGATAACCCATGGGTCGACACAACGTATAAAATGTGTCCCGACACGGGAGAGTGGGCAATGTGTAGTGGTGTGTTTATACCCCACCTGCACCCACAGTAAGGATGAGTGCTGTAGAGGAGTGACAGGTGGGGGAACTATGGGTATGCAATTATGGGCCTAGACATGCAGGTGTTGGCTGGAAAAGTCATATTAAGACCGCCCCAGGGATGCAAGTAATATTCCAAAATGGGCATAGCTGACTCCCATACCTATCAACCCCTAAGAGCACATCCACTGGACAGGACATAAACCATTGGGGGAACAAATAGGGACCGTACCTCTCAACTGTCCCCGATTTCAAGGGACGTCCTGGATTTTGACTCGGTTTCTAACTCTGCCCCACATAATTCCTCCTAAAACTATTGACATATGGAGGAAAGGTGGTGAATTGCACATAATGAATAACAACAACAATTAAGAGTTATAAACATCATTTACCTCAGACAATGTGTATGAATTCATATGCTCTGGGTCTGTCAATGTGTCAGGTTAATAGCACCAATAATTTAAATGTGTCCATGATGTTGTTATGCCGTGTCCCTGATTCAGTTTGTATATTTCCCCAATCGTATGAGAGGTCTGATAGGGACAGAAAGTACATATTCCACTGACAACCTTAGAAAGATGATAAAATATTAGGTATGCAGTAGCATGACTCGGCTGAAGGATGTGGGTTCCAAAACCCAATTACTTGTTTGTATTGAAGAGTGTCAGTTCCCATGTATTAGCCAGGTTGGTGCAGATTGTAAGAGGAGCACGCCAATGATATGAATCAAACTCTAGACAGGCCGTGGATTACGTACAGTCGAGCGGCATGCTGTCGCTTAATGGGCAGCCATTCCTGATACTGTAGGCATGTAATCCGATGTAATAGGCATCACAAGGTAATATCATAGTCCTCACTCCCATGCAGGGGTGTGAGTGGCAGATGCAAATACCAAATATAGTGCAGTTGAAAGGGTGGAACCAAGCGGGTGTAAGCCTGTTTGGCTGCCAGTATGTGAGTATTACACTGGTAAAGCAATGTAGAGGCTAAATGAGTGTAAGAAACTGTAACCAGAGGTTAGCATTGCTTAGCACCGTGCAAACCCACGCACACCTGCTCACAACTGCTTTAATGTGCCTTAATCACACCATATCCAATGGCCTTGTTCTGACCAGAAACAAAATAAACACCCTCTGCAAGGCTCGAAACCAGGGCCCTGTACATACAGCTATTGTGATTTCCCACTAACCCATGGCAGATATACAGACATTGGACCTTATCACAAACATATCATCTAGCACAGTCATTCAACAGTATAGGAAATGTATTCCATCATGTAAATGTATGTGTGAGTGTTTATGGCCAGCATATAGATACATACATATATATAGATATATCACGAACATCCCAGGTGACAACAAAGCATTACAAAGGAATGAAACGAGAAACACCAGCATCGCCTGTATTATGTAGTGGTGTCATCCTATGTTTTATTTTTATTTTTATTTATCATTTGTTATCCGGGAAAGTCCGACTTGGAACAAAGCCAATTTTCAGCAGAGGCCCGGGGAGAAAGGCTCTAGATGCATGCCTTTGTAATGTGGGAGGAAACCGGAGCACTCGGTGGAAACCCACACAAATGCAGGGAGGACATGCAGACTCCACACAGAAGGCACCCCTGCTGAGATTCGAACTGGAGAACCTCTTGCGGTGAGGCGACAACACTACCGCTGCACCACTGCGCCATCCATATGTAATATCAAGACTTCCTCAGTCAAACATGTCAGTCATACACACAAACATTTGTACATTGGCCATATACATCACTCTGTGCATATTATTTACATTAACAAAACAGCTCCTGTCCAGTCATTATGTGAGAACAATACTCCTACAAGGTGCTGTGACTGAAATCATCATCATGATAACGGTACATGTGGTAACCATAGAGGGACTGGTAGAGTTGTGTGTACAGTAGGGTCGTCCACATCACATGTACCTGGAACATTTAGGAGTCATGTGCATACTAGGATTGTGCGCCTGAGAGATAGGGGTGAGGACAACTGCAGTATGTTGTGATGCATATTAAAAGGTTTACATGTGTCCAGTGGACACGTGTGAAATGGACAGCTATGCATGGGGAAAATGTTGTTCTAGGGACCGATTGGCCTTCTGTTTCCATAGGGTAAGAGTGGGATGTGGGGGAAGGGAAGTAGGTATGCTCATGGAGGATATGTAAGGTAGGATGACAGACAAGACAGTATACTGGTTAGATATATGACATATGTGGGGGGATACACCTCGGACGGGGAGGGGTGTTTGGCATTCACAAGCCCATGAGCCCCCAGATGGAAAAAGTGGGATGGAGGTCCCCAGCCATGGACAGCCACCACTGCACCAAAACAGCTGCAAAGGTGGCAGTGCTGGGGGCTGTCTAGGAGGGGCAGCCTCACCCTTTACATGTGACACTCTGCCCTTGAGCTGGTGTATCTGGCCTGAAAACCCATTATTGAGGCCCCTATGCACTACGTCCGGGACTGTACAACAGCGGACATGTCCCTGCCTGGACCTGCTCCCAGGAGGGACAAGCCCCATGCTCAGTGGCAGTACCACTAGAAGGCGGTGTAGAGCCAACAGAGGTGGAGATCCAAGGCTGGGCCCCAGATGTGCTGGTGCCTGGTGCCATGGCCAGCTGAAGTGGGACAGGAGGTTCTGACAGGACCTCCAAACCCATACAGCCTATGGTGTTGCAGTTTAAACACAGATATGGCTTAGTAATAGCCAACAGCATTCAGGATTACATACAACAGCATGCATAGATATGACCATCAACACAACACAACAGATGGTATACAGTTGCAGAGAGAGCACAACCCATGCATATATACTGCATGACATCTGTACAACACGTAGAAGACTTGTGAAAGCAGCTATGAACAGTGGTCCATTATTGGCATGTCACTGAAAACCCCAGACAGTGTCTCTCATACCACTGTTTCATGTGACATATGTCTAGTCAGGGATGCAATAGCAGTAGCTCATCACTATGACCATGTACTGGCTGCAATCATCACACGATGCTCCTGCTGTTCACAGATATGTGTTCAGTGAGTAACACAGGAAATAAATGGTTCCACACACTGACCAGTCACCGGATGGCCCTACAGATGGGGGTCCCACAAAAACAGAGCACTGTCTTGTCAGTTTTAAAACATGCAGAATAGTCATTACTACACACACCTTGTTAAACAGGCTGTTGTCTCAATGAAGCATAGCTACACTTACATGCTGTAGTCATTTCTGGCACATCACCCTCCTGTCTTTAGGCTATTTCCCACTGTGTATGTAGTTTGAGGAACATCCAGATATCATCTGTGATGCCGTTTACCAAGCACCAGATCCAGGTACCACTCACAGTAACTGTCATGGGCAAACACCAACATGATGTTCCTATATATTGTACTGTGTTCTACATGCAAATGGCTATGGAAACATCATTGCAGCTGTTCCACATGCAATCAGCTAGAGGAGGACTGCAATAGGTGCAGAGGACATCACCAGAACATGACCATCACTTACAATAAACACACTGCTGCTGAGCAGATGTACACCTCCACATCCACCAGTGAGTGTGTGGGAGGGACAGTACATCAGAAATGGACTTGGAGACTAAAACTTAAGCAATGACTGTCACACACCTACCAGTACAGGGGTTCAAACCCCTGACTGACTAGTCATTACTATTACAAGTGCATGCAGTTACTCCATGTGCCACAAAGCTGACATGCTGGTGTGCCATAAGAACATATATGTTTGTTGGTGTGCGACATCTGCAACAGAGATATAGGAGACAGATATTAGGTGTAGCACACATGGCTGTCCACATGAACGGATGTCATTGTCAACACAGCCACACTCTCTAATGGACTCACATTGACACTCTTTGCCAGGCCCACATATACACTCCCAAACCACTTAGTTTGCCACACTGCAGTAATGCACAGGTACTACATGTACCACAGGAGATATCCAGAGGTTCTATGGGCTAGGGCATGTGAACGTGTTTGACATCTGTTGATATGCCAATGAGAGTTATACTGGGAGTGACTGTGGTTGGGAGCATCATACCCCCCATGCAGACACAAGGCACCAGTACTGACATGTATGTGTGCATTGCTTCATGGTTGTGTAGTGGTTGGTTGTGCAAGATGGCTGTACAAAGCTGGGTGAGGGGCAATCCTTGGCATCACGCCTCCCGACAATGGTGTGCAGTGTGGTACATGGGTTTAGTGTCTGCAATGTCCCACGCTGATGGGTATTATTTGAACTGTCCTGACATCCTTTTTACCATTGTGTATGGCCATAGCTTTGAAATGCATGCCATGTCTGTTCTTGATAGTCCTTGACATGGACATTGCCTGGGATGTGCATGTCCCACAATAATGTACAGTGACATGTACAGGTGTGTGTGGTTTGGCTGGCACATGTTGTGTACACAGATCATTATCCTCTGATATGCCAATACTGGCCTGGTGTGGCAGAACCTGCTTATAGTCAGCAGGTTGACCCTGCACCTGCATTGATAGCATGATACATGTATTCCCTGGTGTCATTGGCATCAGTCCATACAGGGCACATGTATAAGACATTGTATGACCTCTGTGGATCACATTTGATGACACCACATATGTTGCAGGCATCCAGTGAGGAACATAGTGAAGGCACATTGTCCGCAATTATGTGCCTATTGTACTGCTGAACAGGGTGCCATGCCCTCTGCTGCCCACTGCAATCACACCATGCCTACTATCTGTCATCACTCTGCAGGGTACTAGCAACATATCGGGATAGTCTAGGCAAGGGTGTTTGTGTATGACACATGGGTTCAGGACGTATTGCGGGTAATAGTAAGGTTGCATACTTTGTTCAGCAGGCCTTTTGCCAGATGTAGGGGTATGGCTTGCCAACACAGTCCCTTGGCTGACTGACATCTGTACTCCTTGTGAGGTGACATTGTCACATATAAGATGGACACCATATAGGCAAACTACAAAATCCGCTCCCCCAACACGTCCAGTGGTTAGACACTCACAGCCACCTCCACACAGGCTCTGACAGTCACACACACACACACACCTGCCATGTCCTGGAATAGAACCCCTACCTAACTAATGTATCACACTACAGCATTACGCAGTTACAGCACGTGCTATGAAGATTACTGGGTTACAGTAGTCCCAGAGGTGTATGTCTAGGTGGGTGACATCAGCAGGATTGCCAAAGGTGGTCATGTGAATTGTAAACAGTGTGCATACTCTAAAAAGCATTGTTCCTGTCTCAGGCAGACAGAGACACACACACACACACACACACACACACACACACACACACACACACACAGTTGGTCTGTCTTGGAATAGAACCCCTACCCAACTAGTTTATCACACTACAGCAATATGCAGTTACAGCACCTGCTATGGGGAATACAGGGTTACAGTGGTCCTAGAGGTGAATTCCTAGGTGGGTGACATCAGCAGGATTGCCAAAGGTGGTCATGGGAGTCGTAAAGAGTGTGCATACTCTAAAAGGCATTATTCCTGTCTCAGGCAGACAGAGACACACACACACATTTAGTCTCCCTTGGAATAGAATCCCTACCTAACTAGTTTATCACACTACAAAAATATGCAGTTACAGCACACATTACAAAGAATACTGGGTTACAGCAGTCCCAGAGGTGTATACGTAGGTGGGTGACATCAGCAGGATTGCCAAAGAAGGGCATTCCACTTGTACCGCAGGTTGTACATGTCTGTTACCTGTGTGTACCCGCTGCTTACTGTCACGAAAATACAATTACACCTGCTTAAAAGTGTCTTATGCGGTCCTAATTGAGAGTATAAACAAGGCTTGCAGGTCTTGAACCCTGGACCGTGCACACTGAGGTCACTGGACATACCACTAAGCCATCTGGATTGTACACATGTTGCATGGAGTCTATGATGCACATCCTACTACAGGTATTCCACAGTACTGAAAACAAATGGGACAGTCCCTTTGTGTAAATATGTACAGTACCCTTAAATGTACTGTACTCTGTGAAACAACAAAGACAAGTCTACATCTGTACAACTCTCATACCTACATATATATATATGCACCTATGGGATGTGTACACACACACACACACATATATATATATATATATATATATATATATTTATATATGCATATACACACATCAATATGCCCTTTGTTACACAGAAGGGTTCCAAAGGAACTGACGTGTACACAAAACAGAGGCATCTCTTGTGTTATAACATTTAAATCAGAAGCAGTTCACCAGAGAAGGGATGGTTGTTGTGTATGCAGAGTTTGTGGTGGGGAATGATGGCTAACGTAATCTACCCCAGGGATTGTGGAGTTAGGATGGGGTAATGATGGGTATGGAACTACACCCCAGTGACCACTTCTGTATCACTGCTCGACAGTGGCACAGGGAAATAACATACCCAACCGAAGTCATGCTTGACTGTGTATTCTTTACAATTCCTAACTATGTAATACTTTGTAGACACCGGTCACCACAGATGGCTGCCATGATGTGCTAATAGACATTACACATGTGTAAGCCTAGCTACAGGGTAGTCACACACACATACATGCACACACTTGCCATTATTGTGCATACACGTCTTGCCTATGTAAAGGTAACTAGTACAGTGGTATGCAGTTGGGGTATGTGCCACAGAACACATACAATTACACTTACTGATTCCACGTCTGAGCTTGGTGACATCAAAGGACCAATTACTTTCAGTGGGTAGGAGGGAAGAGAGAGTTATAGTGGTTGACAAGGATAAAGGAGGTATCTCTTTGGAATACAGCAAAACCCGCTGCCATGACAGGATGCAGACACAAATACACACACACAACCCCACTCATCCTATACTGATACACACACTCAGGCATTTGCTGAGACACACACAAACACACCCAGCCATTTGCTGACACACACACTCAGGCATTGCTGTCGCACACACAAACACATGCACACAGTTGCCAGTGGTGGGATCCGAACTCCTGCCTCTCTAAGGATCACTATTACATTACTACGCAGTTACGAGATGTGCCACAGAGATTATACATATCAAGGCAGTCAGACTGCCCTTCTACAATTGATAACAACAGGGAGTCTGACAGTCATGAAGTACATAGCTGTAGACCTGTGTGTTTAAAGTAGGTGTCCATTACAATCTGTATGCACAAACAAGACACACCATCCACAGGTAGGCCTGAGAGGTATAGTTGTAGCACAAACCTGAACTGGAGTATGGCCATCTGCGGAATGGACAACTATCACTATACAGGGTTACAGTGGGCATGCCCATACACTTAGTAGCACAGGGCCATTTGGGATGCACTATGACTACTACAACTACACAAGGTTATACTTGGCATGCTCATACACTTAGTAACAAAGGGCTTGTTGGATGCACTGATTCTAATCACTGAAGGCCACAGTGTGCATGCTCAAACACTTACATGTACAGAACATGTGGTAATGGACTCCAGGTTTACAGTTAGGTACATCTTACCTGTCAGTATATATTCACATCATACTGGTTTACTACCTGATACCTGTATGTGGCCTGTAAATGATATAGCCGTGTCTGTGTTGTGTGATACACATGCATACGTGTGCATGAAGTACTGACATATATATATGTTTATACACAGTCATGCATGTGTGAACGTGACAAACAATAGGTTATCTGGGTTGCACAGGCAGATGCTACCTACAGCATGTGTCACACATCTTGCTGCCCTGAAAGGCATACATTGATAGCAGGTTGTGGACAGTGTCATTATACGTGGAACAGTGGCATGTGCAAGCATAATGTGTGAGCCACGTTGTGTAATGGTACTGAGGTGCAGGTGACAAGATGACCTCTCCCAGCTGTGGTAGTATTTGTCATTATTAGCAGGACTGCTATTCTAAGTATATCTCACATAGGTCATATACACAAGTTCTGTCACTGTCCATCACCTTACATGGGGCATTTGCTACCAAGCACATTAATGCCATGCGCAGTGATGTCATGGTATGGGTGGCAACTGCTAGACCAAAACAATAAGCCAATGTCCTGCTGTTATTATGAGGTCGTCCAGTGTCTGTCATTCAGGGCTGTCATGACTAAGCGATGAGCCTTCAACACAGGGCAAATGCATCCATGTTACATGTGTGTGTGTGGATAATACCTAGGTTGCATTTACCCATATAGCCGGATTCTAAGGCAAATGTCCTACACACAGAAGTAATACCCTGACACCTACATGACAATTGCATTGGATGCCTATGCTATCCCGTGCTAGATGTGTGGCTTTAGTAATCCATTAGCTCAATGTAGAACCTACAATGGGGAATACCAGCATCTGTGCAGTGAAGAACACCTGGCTGAAGGCTCTGTAGTGCACAATTGCACTACCACCATATAACTCAGATCCAGACATGTGGGCCATAACAGTGGTATGGACCATATCAGGTGGTGGTGTACACATATTCATAAAGGCTACTCACATGTAAGGACCACTACTAGACACTGAAGGCAAACCCCATGACACCTGTAACAATAATACCTCCCCTGTGCATATATTGTGCATATATCAGCACATATGTCATAGGAAAGAGTCAGTAAGCATTGTACTGGATGTGATAGTGCTGTACTGCTGTAGTACCTAACATGAGATAGCCATGTGTTTGATTCACAGTACTTGCACGTGTGGGTTTGGGTCCATATATATCACGTATGCCTGGGAATACATCCCACATGTCATCACTCTCCTAAACACTGTTGGTGACACCAGTACAGTATAAAGTGTAGAAAGAAAGCCATAGGCAGATGGTTAAACCACATACATGTAAAGTGTCTGTATGTGTGTGACACAGGTGTATATCTTTGTGAATGCTGGTGTGTGTTTGTGTGTGTGTGTGTGTGTGTGTGTGTGTGTGTGTGTGTGTGTGTGTGTGTGTGTGTGGCTGTCCAGTTCCTGGAGTGAGGCTGTATTTTACCATATTGGAATGTTAATGCCCCCTCCCCCCATCCACTCAAAGCAGTCTAGCATCCCTGTTGATAACATCAATTGTAGACGGGCATACTAACTGCCTGTTAACATGTATGCCCTGGGGTATGACCTGTTGTTACATAGTCTACTGATGGACCCCCCTCCCCACATACATTCACTGCACTGTATTATCCCTGTCGATGTCTTCAATCTTAGGCCATTCCAACTACCTGTACATGTGTAATCTCTGTGGTGCATCTTGTAATTGCGTAGTACTATAATGCTGATATGCACATATGCAGGGTTTGACATCCGAACCCTGGCAACTGTGTGTGTGTGTCAGAGTGTGTGTTACTGTGTCTGGAATCCCTGAGTGTGTGGGTGTGTCTGTGTTTGCATGCTGTCATGGCAGTGGGTATTACTGCTTCCCAATGAGATGCCACTATTTACACTGGCCTTTACCCTTGTCATCCAGCATACCACACTTTTACCCACTCCACGCTCCAGGTAACTATACCTTTGATGTCACCCACTATGGATGTGATGGCTCTGAACACAATAGCTTACTACACAGCTATCATGCTCTCGGATCATTAGAACAGTAAACATAATTGAAACATGAGAGAATATAAATGTGATGTGGAAGCTACAAAGTGCATGCAGGTATTGTCATACTGACCTGTGTGTAGTCAACATGTACATATGGGATTCTCGCATACACCAACATCCCCCAGCTCATGCAACTACACCTGAAAGAGGAAGGCAGAGCATCAGGATCAGCATGCTGTTGGTGTTGTTACACATGATACATGCTGTCAGACGTACAAAATGCATTCTAAAACTGCAATACATTTTATGTCTGCTGCCTGTCAACACTACTCAACAATATTAATCTACAGTTGTCTACCTAGTATGTTCACCCTGTGCATCAAACCATATGAACATGTCCCTGCACCGATGGTGTGGATGACAGGGATGTGGCACAGGCATCATCATATGCACAGGGTGATAATGTTTGCCAGATGCCTAGGGTGTGCTGTTGGATGACATCATGTGTGTGTATTAGGCCCTGTGATATCAGTGGGCATGTGTGGATGTTATACCAGTGTGTGTTGAGGTGCCCTACATTTGTTTCCAGTGTGTATGTATGCATGCACACAGATCTGGCATGAGGCTGGCCTACACAGGGGTAATATTGACAGCTGCAGACTGTACAAGGCAGGTGTCACAGTTCACGGTGTCCGGCCAAGGCCATGTGACCTGCGCCTGCCAGGGGAAGCACAGGCACTACCAGGCAGAGGTCCACTGGAATGGTGTTCCTGTTGGGACCATCCAGGACCATGTGCACGTGGCCTGCTGCATCTGGGTGTAGACTGCACAGCACCAGCTGCACTGCTGCTGCTACCACCACTATGGGAGTGGGTATGTGCAGTAGCATGTTCACGTAGAACTTCAACAGGTGATGTAGCTGACCTACGTCCACGTGCCCGACACCTCACTCCCACCAGATGTTCCAGCACAGACATTCCATGCTCGAGGATTGACATGCCACGGTCAAGGATTCCCATCATGTCACCCAATCGTCTATCCAAAACATCTGCAAGATGATGATGAGAATTTGCAAGTGCCCGGAGGTTGTCAGTTAAGGAACGGACAGCAGCTCTCTGTAGCCTCAGGCTGTCTCTGTTGTGCTGTTCAGCATTTCCCTGTGCCTCAATTACAGCCCAAAACATGTGTCTGTTGACTCCAGCTGAAGTGCTTGGTCCCGCAGGGGCATGTTGGCCAGTGGTCCTCCTACAAGCAGTGCTGGGCACATGCCTGTGTGGGACATCACCAGTCTATTGACTGGGAGCATGGTGTGCAGGCACACCTTCCATAGTCACCACACTTCCCTGTTCCATGCTACCACCCGCCAACTGTCCTTCCTCTATGGTCAGTGGTGATGGGGTATGTGCAGGCAGGGGAACTGTGTGCGAGGATGAGGGGGCGACAGGTAGAATGGCAACCAATGGCACAGATTCAGCGCCAGACAACCCTGCCTGTGCCTCAATATTAATATCATCATCACTGCTAGAGTCTGTGGTGACACTAACATCAGGTGGGCCACAGGAGGGCAACACACCTACATCAACAATTGTGAGGGGAAGACAAGAACTGTACATTACAAGTTATACCAGACACACACACCCAGACACACACACAGACAGACAGAGACACACACACACATACAGACAGAGACACACACACACACGCACATACAGACAGACAGAGACGCACACACAGACAGACACACACAGACAGACACACGTAGAGACACACAGACACACAGACAGAGACTCACACAGACACACAGACAGAGACACAGACAGAGACACACACAGACACGCAGGCACACACACAGACAGACACACAGAGACACACACAGAGACACACACAGACACACCCTACATGCAGGTGATATGGCAGATGGCATTCAGCTTAGACAATTATAGTTTCAGCTTAGGCAATTATAGCTGTAGTCATTATACATCCTTGAGTTGCACACAACAGCATGCATGTGGTAATAGCAGATGGCATGCACCTTACATAATTATAGTGGTGGTTAGCACACATACCTGTATTGCATAATTTGTGTTAGTAGCCTATGCCCCATACCTGCAACACAATGCATGCACTTTGCACCATTGCACTGCAGTGCCATGGTGTGTGCAACATACACCACATGATAACAGACCATTGCTGACCTTTGTACATCTGCCACTGATGCTTTATGATGGCCAGCGCCCCTATGTGTGAGGGCATGAGCAGTAGGGTATGTCAACTGCATACTATGTTTGCCTGAGCCCTAGCTTGCATATCTCCCCTAAAACAGTGCATGTCTGACCAACATTATTCCACCTACCCCTGAGCTGAGTGTAGACATTGTCCATTTGGCTGTACACACATGTTTGACATGGCTGTCCCTACTTGGCAATGGTGCCACAGACCAGCACAGGTTTACAGTACACCAGCCTGCTGTGTGATGTATGACCTTGCCAATCATATGTAGTATAACATATCTTCTGCTTGATATGTTGAATGACATGCATACATGTGTAACACAATGGTGTCCTTTCCAATCTACAGTACTGTAATGGTGTCCCAATGCAGGGACGTGTTATACTAACATGGGCCTTCAGCTGATACAATGTTGACTGTCCACTCTACAAATATGCAGGGACATACTGCACATTGAGCTGATGTGCATAGCTATTGCAGGGCATCATGTGGCTTCACAATTGCTATACAGTGTGAGCTACTGACACGGTTCATAACCATGGCTATGTTCACATACAATACATATCTAATGTGGAATGTGACCCACGTCACTGAGGTGTATACACAATAAACCGTAATGTGGAATGCGTGACACTGGTCACAGAAGGGTATACGTATGACACCCCTGCACATCTGCAACCATATTACTGATACCTGCCAACTATGCTCACACATGGCTAACCTACAAGTTCTCTATGTCCCACATGCCATCTGTGTACCTCACACACATTTGGAGCAGGCATGGCAATGATGTCTGACAACAGCAAGGTGAATCTACTGTATCTGTGGCTTGATGTGGATGTATGTGTATGTTGTGCAACACATGTATGTATTTGGATACTGTATAAGTGAATGCTTCCGTGTCGTGACACACTCCAGATGTTCAAGACATGTTATGTGGTGGTTTCATGTTATGCCTACACAAGCTGTGCACAGGCTTGTATGATGTTTAGTGTTTCACATCTGCAATATCACCATTACACAAAGGCCATAGTTGTATTGTGTCGAGCCAATGTACAACAGGGTGTACACACATGTATATCACTTCTACTGTGTGCTTTGCTTCATGTCTCTGGCCATCCTCAATGGCCATGTGTACACATGTGCAGTCCAATGGTTGTGATGGCCATCTTATTTCACATGTCCGTGTTATCCCATATGACATACACCCATAAATATCATATGCTTCACTGAGAACAGGGTTATGCGGACAAAGGGTGGTATGTATGGGATGTGAGACATGTTTTGCAGGATAGCTGAGCAGTGTTGCAGTCAGCCCACTACGTGTTATGGACATGTCTGATAGCACATGACATTGTGTGACATTCATAGCAAGGGTAGACTCCACAAGGGTGTATCCTGTGGGCCGGGTATACTCCAGCTACAACACATTTAGTGTGTGTGTGCACACATATGCTCTCTGTACAGTACTGTTCATATTCCCAACATGTGTAATGCTGATATGTAGTACCTGTCCCTACAGTGGAACACACCTCCACCATTGTATTCAATGCTGTCCACACATCTGGCAATGACAGTTTGGAAGGTTTAGTGTAGGTGTTTCATATAGTCTACAATTATTTCACATAGGTAAACAGTGTGATGCATTGCAGGTCTGACCAGTGTCCATTACCAGGCCCACCATACATTATGTGTATGTGTGTTATGGCAGATAGCATGCAATTAATATGTGCCATGCATTATCAAGCCTGGTAAATCACAATCTCACCTGATACAGGCTGCTGTCACTGCATAGGTTCATAGGTTCATAGATTGGTACTAAGCTAACTGCCCTTTTGAGCCATTTTAAGCCTAGCCAATTATCCCTTGTGAGACTCAAACCATGCACCTTGTGTTTGTAAGGCAAATACCTTAACCATTAGGCCACCCTCCCTCTCTACAGGAGAGGAGGATATTCATAGGTTCATAGGTTCATAGATTTAAACAGCCCTTGCAGGTCTTGAACCCAGGACCCTGTACACTATAGTCACAGCAGTTAACCACTAAGCTATAGGAGATATGCCAGAGGTACCTAAACAGGGGAGTCACAGCAGTAAGATCATTATCCACACCAGTGTCATAGCTACAGGGTGCAACTTCTATGTTAGCACATAAGCCAGTGCAATACACTACTATGGAGTATGCACACCTGTGCATACATAGAGTAGCAGACTATAGTATGTGGCATGTGTGCATGCATGCCTTGCATATGATATTACATTGCATATTGTACAGTAACACATGTAACTATGTGATATATGGTTGTGTTTTATGTGCAGTAGTGACTTACCAGGCAACTCCAGGCTCAGTGGTTGAGAGACACCCACCTCCACAATACCAGATAACGCTTGTGGATGGAGGTCTGCAGGTGTTCCCAGGTTGGCCAGTAGCTCCTTGGTACGTGTGAATGGGGGCTGGCTGAGTAGCCCCCCCCCTTGATGCACCTTGTTCCATGTCAATTGCATTATCATGCTGTTTCGCCCATCTTATCTGGTCAGTGCAGTGTTGGTGCACCTGCTGATAGGTGCAATTGTGACCGCCAACATCATTTACCCTCCTGCAGAGTTCCTCCCACAGGGCATCCCACTGCTGTGCATCCTGTGGCACATGGCTGAAGAGCATCGTGTTGTTGTCGAGGAGGTATCGGATGAGGACCTCATCCTCCAAGCAGCTGTATGGTGGCAGTCGGCTACGGGCATACCTGGAAGTCATAACGATGGAGACAGGTCACAGTAACTCAATGAGAAGTACAGCAGTACAGCTGAACATACATGTGTATCACATTTATTAAGTTTACAAATACATCTTTGTAGATCTACATGACACTAACACTACTGACATGTATAAGTCACACTCATTTGACACCTACTGGTGATGTGATGTTATCACCATATATGTGTGTGTCATGTGATGACATTGCTCATACACCATGTGGATGTTGTCTTGATGTGGGCATGTCTGTTTGCCTGTAGTGGTGTCTTTACCTATCAGCACATGCCTGGATGTGTTCACATTAAAGCAGTCAACCTTAATGTTGTGTATATGCCACATATAAAGTCATACATAGCCATTAGGGACATGACCTGTGACCCTGCAGACTTGCAAGCATGTATGTGTTTTGCCATATAGAACTACATGGCACTGTACAGCTGTGTAGCATCCTGCCATGTATTGCCTGTGTTGCACATGTGTAACACATGGGACAATAGGTAGCCTGATGGTATTTACAGGGTTGGATATCAACTCTGGCATGTATGGTCATAGTGATGTGGTAGGCTATATGCCCTGGGCCATTTATGAGCCTACTCAGACAGGTTACCTAGCTGTAGGCAACAGACAGGTAATACTCAGTGGCCAGTTCAAGCAGTGCCACAAAACTGATACACATGGTTACTGATATATTTGGCATGCGGTCATCACACCATGTCACAGAGAGGGGCGATGTGCAGCTTCGCTGGACAGGGAAGTATAGTATGGCAAGAGTATGTTAAGTGTATGGGACAGGCCTCTGTCTGGCATGTTGTGATCCTTGGACTAGAAATGTGGATGCCCATGATGTATGTGTTTATTTGGGATCAAGATGTGTTAAGTGTAGCATGTCCAACACCTCTGGGTTGGACATGGCTTTATTCAGGGTAGATTGCATGCTACATAGTGCAGCTAGGGATTGGGAAGGGCAGTGTAGGCCATCTACACATGGGCAACAACCCTTAAAGGAAATATGTGACCTATTATGGGTCATATGGGTGTTGAGTATGGCTGAACAGTTATCTCTATATTCCTGGATGGCACCCTGTCATGATTAGGGGTGCCACATATGACTACCTGTCTTTTGCGGTGACGTAACTATCAAAGGGAAATACTGTCCAGCTGCATCTCATACACACAGTTGCCATTATGTTGACCGCTGCCTAGGTGGTAGTTCATGGGTACAGGGTTTGTAACATAGGGGATGACAATGCAATACTTAGCTGTCAGAATGTGGCCATACATCACACACCACATATCTGACACACTAAGGCCCTACTGTATGATGAATGCAGCACACAATGAGTTGACTATTGCTCTTAGGCCATAGTCATTTGCAGACATCAGTAGGCTGATACCTTCTGTGTTAGTCTGTATGGTATAGATTCCAAAGAGGGGGAGTACCAGGAATGACCACTGTATTACTGTGGCTGGCACTGGTTTGATGTGCGTGAATTCATCGGACACCTTCTGTAGTGTGGGTTCTGCCAGCAGTCCAGTTGCCAACCACTCCTGTGACATAGGTATATACACCTAGTTTACTGAGTGTAGCTGGATCACAGTATGGATGATGGTGTCCTATGACCTGGCAAGGTCATGATATGCAGTGTGAATCAACCCTACTGTCATCTACATCTGTACCAAGTACATCAATTACATTGACCACGGTTCATGGCCATACAGACCAGACTCAGCAGGGTAGTTGTGCTCTATGTCCCATTATCAATGGTGTCTCCCCCTTTGTGGGGTGTGATAACTGTTGCTGTGCACCATTCGGTGTGTACACAGCCTGACATGGACCTATGATTGAACACGATGAGTATGTGGATAGCTGAATGTCCTTACATTTGTGTAGGATACACCCTGGGATCTTGACAGGTCCCATGAAAGCTGTATGTATGGCATTAGAGAGTGTAGCTTGTACCTACATAGTTGTTAGTACAGGGGCCCTGTAGTGTACATGGATATATTACTAAGTGTAGCTGTTGGGGGTGGGGGGAAGGTGGGAGTGGGTTTAGGTTTTCCAAGACCCTATCTGGATGAGCAGGTGCTATTTCTGTAAGTGCAGTACTTCCCATGCCATAGTGCTGTGCAGCATGGCAGGTCTTGTTGTTGCCATTACGATTAATGACACAGCTATAGAATGCTCTATGCCTGGCCTCATAATATGTGGCTGATTGGTTTGACGGTAGCTTTGCGTGGTTTCATATGGTGCATCTGCATCTTACTGAGGTTGACCAGGGATCACCTACAGTCATGTGTGTTCACTCTTGCAAGAGTTACTACCTTCTGTGGTACAGTTTAAAGCATGGTACCACCAGTTTGCCTACTTGTTTGTGTTGGGTTGACTCCTGGTTCTGTTTCAATGGCACAATCACTGCACGTATGTAACTGCTTAAGGTTCATTTGTGTAGTATTCAGCATTTTCACATGCATTGCCCATCTGCATGGGTGCCATGGCACTCACCACTCTGCTCTTAGGGAACATAACATTGGCATTGGAGACTAACTATGTGTAGCATACTATTAACCCTGTTTGTGTGACTACTGTGATCCAGGTCAGTGGGGTCGATGGAATCCAACATGCATTGGGCACAGGTGTTGGTACATGAGGAGTCTTCACGGTTCATAATGGAATAGTTGAGAGAAGCCAGTTGTATGGTTCTGTCTCAGACCTAATCTTCCCCATTACAGCACATTATGGCAGTTGGGAAGTCTGCGGCCTGGTGGGTGATCTGTCTCAAGGTGCATTTTGAATTCCACTGTGGCACAAAGGAAGTTGCTCAGCATAATGCATCTGATGTTATGCAAGTGCAATTAGCGTGGGGGTGTACATATCCTTCAGGAATATGGACACACCTACGGCCCGTGTGTTCCAGTAAAGGATAATGGGCAAAAGGTGAAGTATGTGTTGTAACATGGTCATGCAGGTGTGCTCTCCGGAGCAATGGAGCCACTGCACAGATATGTTCTCCATGTTAGGGATTGACATATGTGTATCTGTATAGTGTTTCTGACATGTGTCATTCTGTAGTGAGACCCACAGTGTATTGCTTGGCTGTCCCTGTAACAGCAGTGGACCCTCACCTGAACCATGCATGATGAAGGCACTATAGGGGAAGCATGAACCCTAGGCTGTATACAGATTCCCAGGAGTGACTGGTGCAGGCCCTGTCTGGCAAAGCATCATGGTCTGTCAACCATGTTATCCCAGGATGATACCCTGCGACGTGCACCACTACACCAGACAATTGTGGTATACAATCCTTTTGTCCCTGTACTGCAGTATAATTCTGGCCAATGACAGAATGCTACCCTGGCCTTGGGACATACCTGCATGGCCTACAAGACCTGACAGTTCCTACATGTGTTGCCATGCTGTCCAGGCTACTGCTTCACAGGTCCTGCACAACAACATGGAATATGCCAGAGCCATGTGTATAGATCAAAACGTGTTCTGAGTGTATGAGTATGTGGCTAATCATGTCAGACAGGCAGCTGACAGTATGTATGCCCTCATATAGGTCAGTGTGTAACATAGTCCTAGAGTTTGCATTCTCAAATGAGTACCTTTGGGCATGTTTCCGGTCATGTGTTCAGTGGTGTGGCACAATTATGCAAACTATGTCATACAGTTTGTGTATTTCGGAGTCTGTCTCTTCCTGCTTGGGGGGGGTCACTTGTTTGGCCAGATACTTAGACGCGTCTGTGAATATGTGTGATTTCCTTTAGTGTGTGTGGGTGTCCTTACTGTGTTCTGGTAAGGGTATGTATTGGTTATGTTGATGAGCTGCATGTGTTAACCTATACTTCATGACTGCCCAGTCCAGTCATGGCTGTAGATTGGGCTGCCGTACAACTTACCCCTATAGCTGCATCCCAGACAATATGTGGGGCATGGTGTTAGGTGGGTCTGTCAGTGTACATGGCATAGAGATTGCATTCCTCTAGGATGGCCACATAGACAAAGCTGACATTAGGAAACACCAGTAGCTGACTGGTGGACATGCCTGTATGAGCAGTCAGTACTACAAGTACCATGTACTGTATTTAGATTACGTATTGCCTATGAAGATGTTTTAGACAGTGATGCTCATATGTAATTATTTGTGTTATGGGCGTGACAACACTTGCTATTACGAAAGCATTGTAGCTACCCTTAGCAGCAAACCTCCTCTGAGGAGTACATCACATTCTGTTAGTTGATTACAGATGATGCATATGTCTACAGGTCTGTTTCCATCTCTTTGTATATACTCACATATCCACCAGGACCATGAGCTCTGTTGGGCACAGACACCCACTCCCCAAACAGAGTCATGTATCAATAGGCTCTGATGCCACTATCAACATGATCAGGATATAATCAGATAGTGTGAGCCATCACCTAAGATGCAGCTGTTACACATGGGCAGCTGTCTCCTACATCTTGTACTCCTACTGCAGATGTTACACTGGAGTTAAAGATGATGTGCAACCTGTTTCATTATCAGTGCTGTGCACTACCTTACATACAGTATGTGCAAGCGGCTGTTAGGTTGGGCTACACAAACCTGTTAGTTCAACCAGTCTGTCTGTACTCTCAATATCCACTCTATGTAGGTCTGCCATAGCCATTTGGCCCAGCCCTGTAACAAGGGTCACTGCACATTTGCATAACATGTACACATGCACAGCTGTTATTGCTTGCAAACGATAGTAGAGAGGTAGATATTACATGTGTTATATGCATGGATAGTTACCTGGCTCTTCCAATTATCTTTGCTATCATGCTGCTAACCTGTCAGATGAATACTAATGCTATGTATCCTGTCATTGAGTATTGTAATTGCCAATAGATATAACTACTGTTTGCATAACATATCAGAACTGCTATGTAGAATAGAATACAGATCTGCCTAGAATGCTGTACTTTACACAGTTATTGGCACAATATCCCACAATGCACACCATATTTGCACGGTAAGCCCACCTTTAACATGTTCACCTTACTTATACACCCATACATATGTCGACTGTTACAATATAACAACATATACTATCCCCTGTTATAGCACATACTTGTTGGACCAATCCTGACACTGACAGTGGCTGGAAGCGAAATTGTGGGTTCCAAGCCCATAGCATCCCTTGTGGTGTATGTGGAGTTTGCCGTGTGACCTACAGCAGTACACACATAGAATACTACAAGCATAACTACTGCTCAACAATACATCGCTACAAGATAGCTATTTCCACTATATGCATTTATTACACTGCCTTTCCGTGTTTTGTACTGTCCTACAGGTAGATACAGATGGTTTGAATGTGTGACAAGGCAACCTTTTATAGTTACAGATCAGTAACGTGCTATCCCAATGGCCAGTTGGGGTCCTAAGTAGCTAATTACATGCACACCAGCTGTGCTGCTACTGCCTTTGCCAATACCATGGCTACAGTGGAGTATAATTGAGTACTCCACTTGGGCATTGTCCCTTTGCCTTACTTGTGAGGAAGACAGCGTGGAGGTTTTGTTTGGAATCCATTGCAACAGCTGTATTGAGATGAACAGTAATATATTGTGTGTCATGCCTAGAGGAGTTGTTCTAAATGTGAGTACTGCTGTTATATTTCTGAACATTGCTACTTGTGCAGGGTTTGTCTGTACCTAACACTTCTGTATATGTGTCAGTCTGGCCAGGTTGTTGACCAGCTCAAGGCTGCATAGCTATGCATATAATGTTAGGGGGTTTACAATGTGCTTACCAGACATATTTAGTTTGGTGTTACTGTGTATCATACTGTGCTAATAATCAGTACTCATTAAAACTTCCTGGTGTAAGAACCTTTCACTCCTCTGAAATGGGATTAGTTCATACAAACCCTGTTACATCAGCAGCTGCTCAATTGTATAACGGCAACTATTTCACATAGGGCCATGTTAGTGTGTCTGTGTCCAGGTATGTTAAGGTTTCAGCAAATGTTGTACAGCAGTTGCATAATTGGTTATGGCATGACAGTATGTATTGATGTAATTATTTCGGTTATGGGGTAGATGTTGGTGGGTTTACATAGCACATGCAGGTGTGTAGGAACCCCTTTTATACAACTTCTATATGTGTGTGGGTGTTCTTTCTCTATGTGAACACCTATCCCTTAGTGGACTAATACTATGGTAAATGCAGGCTGATTCATTAAGGCACTATTAAATGCTTCCTGTATGGCATGCAGGTACTGTTAATCCTTGAATCCTTTTGACAATACATCGGAATGTAATAAAGATTTGCAAAATTAAAGCTGTCTGTGTAATTCTGTCATGGATATTTGCTGTCAATGCAGTTGTGTTGGTGACTGTGTCCATAGAACATATTTGTAATAGCGTATTGGCATTTACTCTTCATATGTTATGTTCATATTGTTCGGGGGGGGGGGTGCGGAATGTGTGATTGCTATGGTCCATGTTATACTCAGATATGACCACTTTGGATGCTGTCTACAGACATGTATGTTTGTGTATATACATATATATATATATATATATATATATATATATATATATATATATATATATATATATGTGTGTGTGTGTATATGTATATAGATATAAACATTATTGCATACGTTCATCTGTACCTCCATAGATGTGTAGATGTTTCTAACTTATCTATATATCTACATATACATGTAGACTTGTATATATCGACATGTCTCTATGTATCTCTCTCTCTCTCTCTCTCATATATATATATATATATATATATATATATATATATATATATATATATATATATCGATATATGACTGTACACCTTTAACTGGGTACATGGTGGGTTGTCCTATTTCAACACATTCCTCCCTTTTGTGTTTTAACCTGTCTGCATACACAACTGGGATAGGTACATCACAGGTAGCTTAGTATTAGGTTAATCAGAGGCTGGAGTACATGGTTCCGGGTTCTACTCCTGGAAGGTGTTATTTTACCTCTCAGAATAGGCAGTGGTAGTGAAAGTGTGAATAACGTACATTTATGTGGTTGTGAGCAGGTTTGCCCATGGTCTGGGTGACGTTAAGCAAAGGTCAAACGTGTGAAGCGCTTCTCCATTTACCATATTGCAGCGCCGCTTACTGTCGCGCAAACACGTGGAAACCTGCTTACAACCGCTTAAGAGTGCTTTAATCCACCTGCATCCAAAAGCCCTTATTCTGGCCCTTGCAAGTATTGAACCCGGGACCATGAACACCACAGTCACTGACCTTACCACTAAGGCATCTTAGATATGCACGAATTTTATGGTGCTTAGAATATACATTGTACTACAGACATTCCTCACTACTGAAAACATATGTTACAATCAGTTGGTGTACATATGTCTGACACATGTTAATGTTAATATGTTTGTGAAAGTAGGTGCTGCAATGTGACATGACAGGGTGTATTATGAATTAGTATGGTTCTTGCTTTGTGTCCTTTTTATATTGTCCCCATACTCCATGTATGCCCCTCCAGTTCACTTATTGGACATCTGACCCAGGCCCTCCTTGATGCATGATTGCATTACCCATCATTCCTCCCCCACCCCAATCTTCACATACACAACAACCACCCCTTCTATGGTGACTTAGGTTAATATTAATTGTTATGATACCAGAGCTGCATGTGTTTTGTGTACACTCCAATTTTTTTGGTGTAGTTCTGTGTCACGAATTGTGTTCATAGATGCTTATATATATATATATATATATATATATGGCTAATTCTGTAACTGTATAATATATATATATATATATATATATATATATATATATATATATATATATATATATATATATTTCATATTAGTTTGTAACAATAATACATCTGTAGATTGGAATGTGTTGGTTCACAAACTACAGTACATTACAATGTACTGTACATATGTTCACAAGGCCACTGTCCCATTTGTCCCATTTGTGATCATTACAGTGAAATGCATATGGTATAAGGTGTAGTCTCAGGACCATGAAATGTGTGTACACCTCAGATGGCTTAGTGGTACATCCCATGACTATAGTGTGCATGGTCCAGGGTTCAACACCTGTGATGCTTTACAAATATTTTTTACTGCAGAGTAAGGCTCATTTACGCAGTTGTAAGCATGTTTAACAGTGTTTGTGTGACATTATAGCAGCAGTTAAACAAACGTTGTGATGTATAACCTGTGCGGGCAAACACGGCCACATCCGCTAACTACTCAGGATATATACCTGTCATTGATGTAACATCTCACTATGTGCTGTCATGACATTACATTCTCTATTGACTGTACTCTCTTGCACACATGGGTTTATATGGGTGATTTAAATGTTTATTATACAGACGATTACTACCTATATATGCAAGCTGTGGTTAAGGTATACTTTTGCACATGATAAACATCCCTGCCTTTATCGGGATTGTAACCTCAAATGCACAGATACTGTGCGGATGCTGTAACCATTACACTGTTGATATTAACGTTGCTTCCGCCTATTTCCTATTTAGATGATTTCTATGTGTAAGCTAGGCTAAGCAAAGGGCGGGAGCCCCCAAACTCACTGAGCTTCACGTACTCTTGACATAATGACATATACCAAATGTACTGTGAGACAATACATTACATTCCTAACTACATTAGGCATAGCCCGTCACTGACACACTTCATGGGAAACCTTGTTGTGTGAATGGGTAACAGACTATACACCCCTGGGATCATGTGTCCCAGAACCATACAGACAGGGGATGGGGGAGCCTGTCCAGTTTGATAGCTGCAAGACCTGTTGGGGGAATTGAATGGTGTTGAACTGCCACAGTAACATGCCCTCTTTAGATCACTAAGTGCCCCAATCACCCTCCACAACCCCAGTCTTCAACAGCTTCCTGCAGCTCTGCCTTGAGTTGCTTCATTGGCTATGCTTGACAGAGGCTCAGTTATTTCATCAATGGTGCGGGGAAGGCCAACACACTGTTGCTATGCTTCTAATTGCTCTTGGGCAGATAGATAGTAGGCTATCTGTTTACCTTTAACGTGCAGGCCATCACAGCCATAATATGCGAATAAACAGACCGTCAGATCACAATATACAGTGTGAACTCACCATGTAGTCAGGAAACAGTTGAGTACAGCATGAACATACAGAACACTGATACTTAGTCACTCCAAATGCCTATCTTGGAAGCTAGAAGACTTGTATAAGGTTAAGGCTTTCTATTGCTTACCACTAGGTTACCTACAGCGGAGATGAAAAACAAGCACAGATAGGGAACATGCATGCAATTATATCATACCGGCCTATTTGTCTGCCTTACACTTTGGAATACTGGCCAAGGCTATTGGCGCCCCCATGGCGTCTTATTTAGGAGAGCCCCGAAGGTGAATACCAGCTCCATAAACAGCACAATAGCAGATTCAATGTGGTTTATGCTACTCAACACCAGGGGTTGTGATCACAACATGCATGCACTCACAGCACTCCTCAGGATGGACAACATTAACATCTGTGCATTAACTGCAATCTGTCTTAAGGCTCCTGAGAGAACACCAGCACTACCAGACAACAACCCATACCACACATTTCAGCCACAGAACATGGACTGACAAACTTGGAGGGGCTGTATCCATATTCATCAAGGATACCTAGACCTCCAGGTTAGTGGGGCAGCATGATACCTCTGTGATCATCCATGTGCAGTTAACATCAGCCACAACAGCAATATGGAATGTGGCCTGTTACAGATCACCCTCCATGACCCTGGACCTACACTCCACCTACCTGAAGACAGTGGAGAACATGACAGTCCTAACACACACCCTGGCATTGGCCGATGTCAACTACCATGCCATTAACTGGGAAACGTACTCCGGTACTCACTTCTGGGACCAGCGCTTCCTGGAATGTATCACCTCATAAGCCCTGTATCAGTCGGTAACCTCTCTAATGTGGGGTGGAAGCTACTAGATGTAGTCATGACCAACATAAGCAACAGGTGCACCACATTGCAGGTTAACCGGTCACTGGTTATATCTGATCATGAACTATTCACTGTTTCCACAACCTAGCATCTCCCCCTCCCACGGATACCACAGTGCATACCTTTCCTACAGCTACATTTACACTACTAGTGACAGGGCTGGTGGGTTTCACAGCCCCCACACTAAGGGGAAACACTGCTCCAGATACAGACAGATTTACAAATGCAGTCTATAAGCACCTACATGGATGTATGGATCGTGCCATCGCTGGTAAGCCAAGACTCACTCCTCCTAGACAAGGACACCAGTCTGGTGGACCTCTGCAATAAACAGGCTATACTACAGATGTAGGACAATGTTCCAGACACACAGCAAATCCCATGAAGGGCAGACATCTGTGACCACTATTAGTATGATACGTAGGCCCCTCATGACATCATCCAAGGCTAACATCAGCAAAAGAATACACAAGGATTTGAAAGATAACCACAAAGCCTTCTTTGGCTATGTCAAGGATCTATGTGGTGCCACACAGATTTGCACTGTGCCAGTGAAATATAGCGCAAAATATGCTGACCCTACTGATATTGCCAACATCCTTGCAGATACATTCAGTGCATACTTCACCCCCTAAAGAGCCCACAACACTACCCGAAAGGTACAGTATCCCAACCATCAGAGACACACAGGTGGAAATGGCCCTCACTAACAGCAGAACACAGCATCAATGGAGGCAGATGTTGACCCAGACTGCATCTTGCAAACTGTATAAGACAACCTTCCCCCCACCTAATTATGCATTCCTACCTCAGCCTCTCTACAGGCTACATGCCCATACAATGGTGCGTGGCAATGGTTATTTCACTCCATCACGGGGAAATCACAACTGACCATGGTAACTACCACCCCATAAGCCTGACTAGCCTGGTCTGCAATGGTATGGTTCGCATCCTCATGGCACTCATTAACAATGACATTGGTAACCTTTGGATACGTGACCCAACCCAGGTCAGCTTGGTTGACTGCAGTTCATGCCTACTGAACCTGTTTGCCATCTTACATACAGTCACCAAGATGTTAGATGACAGGGGAGGTGGTTCACACATACTACCTGGACCTCACCAATGCTTTTGACACTATGCCCCACTCAGGTATTATTGATAAATACACCAGCCTGCACATTCACCCATACATCACAGGTTGGGTTGCCAACAGGCTTACATACATAACCCACATGGTACGACTAGTGGTCTCCAGGTCCAACTCTTGAACAGTCACAACTGGTGTCCCACAGGGCTCAGTCATGGGGGACCTACTGTTTGGCATATACGTCTCAGATGTACAGGCAAACACAGGTGGACTACAGCAGACCATGTTTGGCAATGACTGCAAACTGGGAGCCATGACTGATAGTCCAGCTGACACGGACATCCCTCAGGGGGCCTCACAGAGAATGTCACAGGATGCCAATGACATGGACTCCAGCCAATTGCCGCTAACTACATGGTCATTCTGTTGTGGAATTGGCACTCACATATTAACATATGAGCAGCAGCTACTTTAATACAGACGAGGTGATGGGGTATCTGGGGACTAAGGTAGATAGTGATCTCCCCTGTAACAATCATATCTCCACAGTAGTTAGGACATCCTTCTATGCAGGCCATCTGACTAAAGGATTCCCATCTAGACATACTGGGGTTACAGTGCCCCTTTACTCATGACTCATCAGTCCCATCATAGGGTATAATAATCCATGTGGGATGTACCTCAGAGGACACGTCCAACAGCTGGGGGGTCCACGAATGTACCTCACCAAGGGGAATACTGGTCTCCAACATATGGCCTATGCAGCCGGACTGAATAAATTCCTGATTTACTCAGTGGCATCTGTTTACCCAGAGATGATCTCCACTGACCAACACAGCCATGTTGAACTCTGGCTTGATGGATATGCTCCACCTATGCAAATCCATGTCACAGTGAGCCACACACTGTAGTGAGCTGACCTTGCCACAACAATAACCGGAAGATGCTGGAGGGACAGCTTCCTGTCACAGACACTCCCCATACTTTGGAACAACATCCCTAACTACATTTTACAGAGCCCCTCACTAACACTCTGCAAGAGAAACCTTGTAGGGTGGATGGGGAATAGTAGATGCACCCCAGGGATCCCACCATTGGCTCTGCTCTACAGAGGAATGGTTAATGACTCAATGGGGTGGCAAACGCTGACACATTTTGGCTGGCCTTATGAATGGCCTCTGGCAGTTGGCCAGGTACCTACCTATGAATCTATACATACAGTATCTGCACATGCTGATAGCTTAGTTTACTGTTCAGGTGTTGACTTACCTTGTGCCACTGGCTGTTGTGTGTGCAATGGTTGAGAGCTGCCTATGTTGGATGCACACAATAGACTGCCTATACATGACAATTTACAAGTAGTCTTGTGTGAGTGTGCCATCCATTTTACTGTGTGTGCAGGTGGAGAAAGGCATCAGTCCCTAGGTGCCTACACTGTCAGTGTGTGTGCTATATGTTTTCTCTTTTCCAAGGCATGAGCATACTGGGCATGCCTCCGTCTGCCTACTGTGGCTCGCTCAGGGTGTTCATGGTCTGAGCACTTCTGTGCCTGTGGGGCCCTTGGCAATGGTGGTGGGCTGTGAGGGCCTTCACCATTCTCTCCCTGCTGCAGCTGTTTCCACAGGACTATATTGTGTAGCATGGCACATACTATGAAGATGTGGGCACATGTGCCTGGAGAGTACTGCAAGGCTCCACCAGGTATGTCCAAGCAACGGAACCATGATTTCAGCATCCAAAACACACGCTCTATGATTATTCTGGTTTGTGCATGTGCCTCATTATGTCATTCCTGCATGGGTGTGTGTGCATTTATGATGGGAGTCATCATCCACAGTTCCAGTGCATAGCCAGTATCCCCCACCAGGTGGCCATTTGGGGTGTCCCCCTGGCAAATAACTGATACAGCTGTGAGGCATGCCAAATGTGGGAGTCGTGATAGCTTCCAGGGCTGCCAGCACACACATCCATGATAATGCCCTGGGCATTGCACATGACCTGGCAGTTGATGGAGGGGTATCCCTTGTTATTTATGTAGCACCTTCCCTGCTCACTGGATGGTGACTTGATGTGTATGTGCATGCAGTCTATTGCACCCACTACCTCCGGGTATTCTGCCACATGGTGGAAGAGACGCATATTGCTGGCCAACTCCTCCTGCATTCGGGGGAAGTATATGTACTCATTGGCATGTGGTAACATGGCATCCAGGAACTGGTGTAGTACCCTGGATGCTGATGTCTGTGAGATACCCATGATATCCCCAGTTGGTCTTTGAAAGGCACCTGTAGCTAGTATTCTCAGGCTTACATATACCTTTGTATCCACTAGGATGGGTTCCCCTCTGTTTGTTCTGGCTCTGAGGTGTGGCCAGCACAGCTCCCCAAGTTGCTGTAAGGTATCCCTGTCCACCCTGTAACACTCTACAATCTCCAGATCATGTAGCCCCTGGTAGGTTAGCCTGGGTCTGAACACTCTCCTCTTCCACTGGTGCCTGCGGTGGTCATGTGCATCATCCTCCACACCACCTTCAGTCTCCAGCACATGCTGGTGGATCAAAGCTATGGCAGCCCCTAACATGTACATAATAAAAGTTCCCCATCTGTTTATACCACTGGTGCAGAGTGTATGGGAATATACAAATGTGTGTGAGGTGCTTTCACATTTTACAGTATTGTGCTATGAATGCTGCTGATGTAAGTGGGTGTGTATGAACTATTCCAGCTGCTTCGTGTCTTAATTATGGGTTTTGCAATGAGTACTGCAAGTGTGAGGCCTTTACTGTGGAGATCTACTTGCCTGCCTTGATTACTCTGTTGCCCTTAATTCACTTTTAGACCTGAATTCCCTCCCATTATCAGGCATGCATCCATCTCCTGTCTTTCTTGTTTTGTACTTTCCCTACCCAGTCATGGCAAATTGTGCCTTGTATCTGATATACTGCATATCGCCTTTGTTCTGCTTTAACACTTTGCTGTTTTCTTTGCAGTACAGCCCCTCCCCTTCCCTGTTCTGCAGGTAGCTGCTTGCAGCCTTTTTAGCTGCTGTCAGTGGCCCACTGTAGGCTCCTAGATGTTAATTAGTCATTTGCACTCCAATTTCACTGCTGCAGCATTTCCTTATTTCTTTCCTATATCCTTCCTGTTTCAGCTGCGGTGCGCGGCACGCATACCCGTTTACCGGGTTTACGCGCATTTTCATCATACTCGGTTACCTTGTGTACTCTCAGCTAAGCATAGCTATGGGCAATTTGACACACCCTATCCTGCAGCTTTGCCTAGCTAGGGACAGACCGGTTTAGCAATGCTCCAATGTGCTTGCAGCAATGGCAACACGCCCCTCTCTTGATGTCAACTTTATCTCAAGTGGTCACCTCGGTGTTATAACGCTACGCTGTGATGTGCATCCTTACACTAGCGGGAAATCTGCAATTCACTATTCCTCCTCTCATTTGCATGGCATTGCTTACTAATTCCTAGCTACTGCGCATAACACTGTCACTGCCCCTTAGCAACCCTTGCGCCATGAGTATGGTGTAGCATGCCTGCCACTGACTATTATGGGGGAATCGTTTTATGTGTTTCATTGCAGTTTTATTCTATATTTTTATATATTCCTTGCGATCCCCTTTGCGCACCACTGCCCTGTGCTTCCAAGTCATGATAGTGTGACTATATATATATATATATATATATATATATATATATATATATATATATATATTTTAAATGTTAATTTTATATTTTGTACATTTTTTTATGCCAATGGCTATATATTTAGCCATTGGCATATATTACATATAATACATGTGTTTGGTTGGCTGTCATGGCTCCGATTTTATGTATGCAAAAATGTAAACCATTTTATACGGTTTACATTTCTGCTTGTGTACACTAACCCTGCACCATTTCCTGAATCACTACATACCTTCATTTGCATGCTACACTGCTGCACATGGGGTAACTAGCATACAAGGCTCAGGAGTTGTGTGTGCGTAGCGTACGCTGGTAGTGCAAGTGGAAACAGCTCGTACCTGAATCGCCTGGTGGCCATATTTTCTGTTAGAACGCCAACGCTACGCCTGCACCTGGCACAAGCTTCTTGAATCCGGGGGTATGTTTTCTGATCTGTGAACTTTGCCCAGATTTCAGTGATATGTGTGTAAATATATTACTTTTCTGATGCTTTCACCCACAACTGTTGTTCCTCTGAAAAGAAATTGCATTCATTTTTTTTTTTACGTACAGGCATAATCCTCTAAATATTTGAATTGCTGAAACATATTGCAGTTTTTAAAAATGTCGCTGTCTTGGTTTGTTGCATACAGTGCTGGGTGAACAAATCACTGATGCAATACTAGAAGTCTGTTGAGGAACAGCACTTTTAATTATCTAAGCTACATACTTCAGGAAATAAAATTTTGCTAAAAGGTATTTGGAATTACACAACTCAGTGAATCATCACAAGCTCATGTAGAACTCCGAGAATAAAGCCTTTGCACAGATTACACAGCATAGGAAAACATTGTGCATCACCATGCTTTAATTCCTGAAAATGGTAAAAAAGTATAAAGCAATATGATTGCTGGACAGTAATGAAATCGGTGTGGTAAGAATACAAGTGCAAGCTAATCATTTCCTTAGCAGGTCATCAGTGAGGAAGGTAAAGAAAAAGCAAAAATAATGACGTTGTGAATGATATATTACTCAACAACAGAGAAAAAGCATATATGTTACTGCTAGTCTACCTTAATGGAATCTAAAAGAATTTCAAAAAATAAATTATAATATACATTTTTGAATCAATTGGAAGCAAGTTTAAATTTTTGTCTAAGACAGTTATATACCTGTGCAGCAGATTCAGGGATACAACACTTTATTAACTTACGTGAGTGTGTGTATGCGTGTGTGTGTGTGTGTGTGTGTGTGTGTGTGTGTGTGTGTGTGTGTGTGTGTGTACGTGTGCGTGCATGCACATGTGTGTGCGTGTGTGTTTGCATGTATTTGTCTATGTGTACTATCAAAATCCTGAAACATACAACCTTCAAAATCAAAATCCTGAGGCCATAATACAGAAAGACCATAACAATGAAGACTGCAATATCAAACTCTAAGACTTGCACACTGTAGGACCCTTGTTAGCACTTGACCCTGGATCCACACACTGGCAGGACCCAAGTTAGCACTTGTTACACTGGTAAGGAGGCTTGGTAATTGAGATTTTTAGACATGGTGGTCTTCAACGCTTTGTTCTTTTGATATTATGGTCTAAGGATTTTGAATTTATGATTGCGAGTTTACGACTATCTTGAAAATTCAAAACAATGAAAACTCAACCCATTGAATCTCATAACACCGAAAAACACCGAAAAACATAGGAAAGCAACATGTATTATGTTCCAGCACAACTACATACAAAAACAAATAAAAAACAAACCATATTACACTTCTTCAAATATAAGCAGGGGAGCAAGCCTCCCACACCTCCTGCTACTTAAATATATGAACTCTGAGATCGCATTACTCTACATTAAGATGTGTTATGTTGTAGTATAGCAAGTAAGAAGGGAACATGACTGAGGCTACCTATGAAACTCCGGTAAGTATTGCAGAGATATATAGTAATGTGTAATGATTTAACAGTGAAGTAGTGTTTCTAAGAGAAGGTTGAGGATAGTTTTTTACAATTTAAACAGGCAGTCATGAAGCACAGAATGGTATGTTTGCCATTTTGTTTTGTGTAGTGCGATCTAGGAGTTTGATATATATTTTAGTAGCAGGGGCTGGGGTGCAGGGGGGCTTGGCCCCCTACTTATATTTGGAAAAGTGTAATATGGTTTGTTTTTTATTTGTTTCTGTATGTAGTTGTGCTGGAATATATTAAATGTTGGTTTTCTGTGTTTTTTCAATGTTATGGGATTCAATGTTTTGAGTTTTCAGTGTTTTGAATTTTCATGATTTTGGTCTCAATGTTTTAAATTTCAATGTTAAGGGCTTTCAATGTTCTAAAGTGAATCTGATAATTCATAGGGAATGTAAAACAGTGCTGGTAACTATAAGAATTAGTCAGAGGAAGTTAAAATTGGGAAGAAAATCTGGAAAGACAATTGGCAAAAGAACAATGGAAGAAACTCTGTATGGCTCATACGTATGCAAGAAAGCATACATTAAAGTCCAGACAATTTAGGATTTTTGTATGGAAGTGTCTGTACAGGTATTTTAATACCCTAAACTGACTTCACAGAATTTTTCCGTAGGAAGATAGAAAATGCTGGAGGTATGATGGGAAAGACAGAGGTAACTGACAACATTTTTTGGGAGTGTAATGAGTTGTATGATTTTAAAAATTCCATACAAAGTACGCTGTCAGAAATGTTAGGAGCAAATACTATGAAAATTATTGTTTTAAGCTGGGGCACAAAATCTGAATTGCCTATGTACGGTAACGTCTTCTTAAGTTTAATGGTATTGGTTTACAAAAAAAAAAAAAAAAAAAAAACAGTTACCAGAAAATGGAGATCAAAATATAAACCAACTATAATTGAAATACTGAATATCTTAAAGGAAACAAAATAACTACAGTTAGGATCTTTATAAAAGGGAAGGAGCAAATTACATAGAAATAAGTGGAATTTGTGGGAGCAATACATGTAGAATAATGTTCCAGACCAGAAGGAGTGAGGTTTAAGGGAAGGCAGGACCATAGCAATTTATGGAGTGTTGGAGTGAATAATTGCTAAAAAGAAAGAAAACATTGTGCAGGGGATTCAATAAAGCCTACATGATAATACACAGCTGTAAAAAGTTTTAGATTCAGTAACTACTGTGTAGTGGCACTCACTCACGTGCCAACGTAAACTTCCGTGGCATGCAAATTACAGCATAAATAGCTGAAGTGTATGTTAATGACAGAAATCAACATGGTGGAGTGATTCAATAAGCTGTAAAGTAACTGTGTAGATTCCATGCTCATGTTGGAAATGTATTAGAAGGATTTCTGAATACAGCCATGTAAAGGAGTCTACACGGAAACAACAGCAATTAAATGTCCATGCATTTGTACAGAATAGACCCTAACATGTAACCCCACACACATTATGACATTATCAGATATGGTGGATGCTAGAAAATTATATAAACAATAGCAACAATTCCTTATTAAATGTCGCTTTGCACCCCCACCCCCAAATGAACAATGTACTTGTAACTAATGTAGTCAGCTAAAAGTGAAAACCCTATGAAACACAGAATCCAACACCTGCATTCCTCTGCGCATATATATATATATATATATATATATATATATATATATATATATATATATATGACAACAGTGACTGATGACATCAAGTTACACTTACAGAGGTGTACATGTATGTCTGCGAAGTGTAAAAGTGCATATAAGCACTTGTCTCAACTCTTTTATTGTTTTTAGAATGTATTGTATCTGTCTGCATTAAGTTAAAATTTATTTTTTAATTTTCATCCTTGTATGCATGATGCAGCCTTTAGTGCAAACAACATGAATGGCAGGTTTCGTGGTACTTATCACATAACTATTCCTGTGGCAGCATGTGTATATGTAGGGCTAGAATATAGAAGGTCCTGGGTTCTACTACAGGGTCTGCAACCTTCCCTCTACTTTGTTTAGCTGTGTGTTTGCTTGATATCACAGGCATGGACAGAAGTAATAAGATCCCCTTATTCTAGCGTTGGTGCACACAGTAGCACATAGGTGTGCACCATGCATTAATGGGCACCAACTAAATTCATATATTCAGTAAAGTCACAGATGTTTTCCATAGTTGCTAAGTACAGCATAAGCAGGTGATTTTCAATATGGTAGAGTTATTCAACAAGCTATAAAGCATCCATGTAGCCTAAATTCCGGTTTTGCCTGCATACTTCAGTACCATGGGAGTAGACACAAGGAAATTATAGGCCTGAAATTTTATTGACTCAACTGCTACATTTGCAAAGTAAGTCCTGTACTTAAAATGTGTTCTTTAATAATGTTATGGCATTTCATTGTATTTCTTAACTTGGTGCAGTCATGAAGTAAATAGCAGTGGATTTGTACAGAAAGTACTTTAACATGTGACAGCGGAGACTTATTTTACTTCTATATGTCCATTACTAAGGTTTTCTTTCTTATTCCTCTCTTATTTATTTGCACTTTTTGCTTAATGCATGACAGAGTTCAAACAGTGGAAGTGGGTAATGGCTGTGTTTATTTGGTTTGTGCAATGCTAGGTGGACCACCTACAAAGCAGACAGTCAAAAATAGTCACTGGGAGCATTCAATTAATGCCCTTGGTCATCATGAGAACCTGGCCTGAACTAGAGATGCTACAGGGTTCTAGTACAGAGTGTGCAACCTTTGTTTGACTGCTGTGACATTGCAGTGTGCAACAAAGAACTGCAACATAGACAGCTCTTTTCTCAACATTCTTGTGGCAACAGGTGTAAGTGTAGGACTGCCATAAACATTGTCCCAGGTCTGAATACACCATATGCCATATAGTATTACTTTTACTGATGTTAGTAATGCAGCTAGCATTTGTGCACCACTTATCTATCCACAAACAGGTATAACTCACATACATGGACAGTTTGTTAACCATTGCGCAAATCTACCACTCACTGCACTATGGAACTATATGTATGATGTTTTCTTATTGTTGTTTATTGTCAATTTCCTTTGTGTGACATAAAACTACATGTGGAAACATTGCAAAATCAGGGCATATTCAAAGTACACATCATATATTCGCAATACATATATGTGTTGTCCCCCACCATACCCCAAGCAGTACAATAATGGCAGCTCAGTATTTTTTTACACACATATATCAACCACATTACAAAGTGTAATATATAATGTGTGCTCCCTCGTGGACAGGGCTGGTTGGGATGCTAACAACCTTTCTCTGCTAAACTGAAACAGCTAACTATGCTCAATAAGGGTACAGCTAGGCTTCTACACACCCAGGGCACACTATACAGTTAGGCTACTGGCCTCATATGAACCTATGAATCTATGTGCCTATGCAGGCCTCCCAACCTGTTATCCCCCATATGGTCTGCTGATGTCATCTACTATAAGTTCACCTACAGCCATGTAAAAGTCAGACTTGTGCCATGGCACTTGCATAAAGTGCTGACTTCTGTAGTCTGTGTACTTAGGTAGGGTAGGTAGGGGTTCTCTTCTTATTGCAATCAACTGTGTGTGTGTGTGTGTGTGTGTGTGTGTGTGTGTGTGTGTGTCCAGTCAGAAGAGCAACTGTGTATCCTGTAGTTGCCACCCCAATCCATAAATTGACAGTATTTTGATACTGACACCTGCCTACACATCCACTTCAGGTAGGCCTCCCACCTTCTTCTCTCCAACATGTACTGCTGATGTATGCTATAAGGTAACCTGCAGACATGTAAAAGTCAGATTTGTGCCATGGTGCTAGCTTAGAGCAATGTGTTCTATAGTCTGGGTACTTAGATAGGTAGGGGTTCTATTCTTACTGCAGTCAACTGGGTGCATGTGTGTCGCTACTTAACAGAGTAGATGTACTGTCCTACAGTTACCATTCCAGTGTTGTGGCTTGCCAGTATTTTGGCACATATCCAACTCAGGCAGGCCTCCCACCTTCTTCTCTCCAACATGCACCACTGATGTCATCCACTATAAGTTGACCTGCAGATATATAAAATACAGACTTGTGTTGTGTCACTTGCATAGAGTACTGTGTTCTGTAGTCTGTCCACTTAGATAGGTAGGGATGCTGTACTCACTGCAGTCAACTTTATATGTGTGTGTGTGTGTGTGTGTGTGTGTGTGTGTGTGTGTGTGTGTGTGTGTGTGTGTGTGTGTGTGTGTGTGTGTGTTTGTGTGTGTGTGTGTGCGTGTGTGTGCATGTGTGTGCGTGTGTGTGTGTGCCTACTCAGCAGAATAGATGTGCTATCCTACAGTTACCTCTCCAATGGCATAGCTTGCTGTATTTTGATACCTGCACCTGCCTACATATCCATCACAGGCAGGCCACCCACCTTCTTCTCTCCAACATACCCTGCTGATGTCATCCACTATAAGTTGACCTGCATACATGTAAAAGTCAGACTTGTGCCATGGCACTTGCATATAGTACTGTGTTCTGTAGCCTGTGTACTTAGATAGGTAGGGGTTCTAGTCTTTCTGCAGTCAGTGGTGTGTGTGTGTGTGTGTGTGTGTGTGTGTGTGTGTGTGTGTGTGGGTCGTTGTTACTTGACATTATAGAGGACACTGTTATCAGCTTATGCTCAACAGACAATGCTGATGTACCACCATATGCTCAGGAGACAGTGCTGATGTAACCAGCTATATCAGATTATTTCATCTGTCACTATCTCACTAGGGCAGGATCAGACACTGGCCTGGAGCCCAGGCAGATGTCATCTTGGGTTCATAGTAGGTTACTAGACTACAGCCCTAGAGCCTTTATAAGTCTAGCCATGTTATACCATTGTTCCCTTACTGACCAACTTATATGGTCTGTATTTGCAGCACAAGTGTATGATCAGCACTCACTGCACTTATCCAAAATAAACATGGGTGACACACCCAGGTAAATTTACAGTCTCCCATTCAGTTGTCTAATTTACGCCTAAACAGGGTCATGGAGGAGCTCTGTTTTATGTGAATTGGGGGTTGGTTCCAGAGGAGGGGCAGTCTCTGGGAAACATATCTGTCAATACAGCATGTCCTGTTACTGTAACAGGCTAGGTTAAGATCCCTAGAGTGGGTGAATCTTGTCCCATGTGACTTGTGGATGAGTAACATTTCCATTAGGGCAGGTTCTGAGACTGCTGTGTAGGCCAGGCACAAGTTGCCTCTCAGCAGCCTATATGAAACAGACTATAGTGACAGGGCCTTTAGTCTGTCCATGGTGTCAAGTGTTGCAGGCCCTGAATTGTCTTGGTGAGAAACCTCTGAGGTCTCTCCAGCTGCGTGCAGGTGTTTGGTGAGGTATATACAGAAGGAAGTGTTATACTCTTTTAGTGGTCTGATGAGGAATAAGTACAGAGGAGTTATAACATCTTTAGGTCTGGATGTGATGCCCTTAATTATGACATGTGCAACACAGATGACCTTCCTTATCACTATGGACACATGGTGATCAAAGTTAAAGTTGCTATCAACCTGTTGCTGAAAGGGATTATAACACATTATTTTGCATTTATTTTGACTCTGTGGCATTCTATTATTGTGTATAGTGGATTGTCTGTGTACGGCATTTTTGTAATATGGCAACATCATTGAGGGACTCAATGATTGCACCCAGTTTGCAGTCATCAGCGAACATGGTAAGCCACAGGCCATCTATTTTTCCCTGGACTTCTGAGAAATAAATTGTAATCAATAGGGGGCTCAGCACAGATCCTTGTAGTACTCCAGTGGTAACTGGTCAGCTGCTAGAGGTGTATTCCCAAACTTTGACTGTATGTGTTCTTTGCAAGTGATTCATTTGGCTACCCATCTAGTGACATATGGGTTAATTCCCAGCTGTGTGAGTTTCTCACTGATGCCTGATTGGGGGATTGTGTCAAAACCATGGCTAAGTCAAGATAGGCTGTATTAGTGTTCTGCCTTCATCCATGGCTTTGGTGACATTCTTGAAGAAGCCCAGCAGGTTTAATAAGCATTATCTACCCTTAATGCAGCCAAATATTGTTGGTTCAAGAGTTTGCAGGTCACCTATGTCTTTACTGATAAAGTCTGTGATTATTCTCTCCATGGCTTGGAAGATAAGCCTGGTTAGACATATGGTTCTATAGTTCCCAAGGTCTGTAGATGGACCCCTTTTGTTTAAAGGCATTACTGCTGCTGTATTTCACTCTGCTAGGACAAAACCAGTACTTACACTGTCATTGAAGAGAGTGCCATCTAGTTCTGCTAGCTCCTGTTTCAGACCACTTAGTCATAGGTTCATAGGTTCATAGGTAGGTACTAGGCTATCTGCCTGAAGGCATTTATAAACCTAGCTGGAATGTGTAGGCTTTTTCCACCCCCTTAGATTTGTTCCCTGTGCCTCTGTCCAGCAGAGCCATTGAAGTGATCCCTGGGGTAAACGTTCTGTTTCCCATCCACTCGTCAAAGTTTCTCTTGAAGAGGGTGAGTGAGCAGCTCTACCTAATGTAGATTGGAATCTTGTTCCAGAGCATGGGAAGTCTCTGGGACAGGAATCTATCCCTCCAGCACATCCTATTTATTGTTGTGGTGAGGTTTAGATCCCTGGAGCATGTGGCTCGAGGGAATATGGTTTTCTTTAGGTGGAGCATGTCCATCAATTCTGGGTTGGACATGGCCTTGTATGTCAGGCAGAGATCACCTCTGAGTAGGTGGTATGCAATCGAGTACAGCTGTAGTTTCTTCAGTCGAGCTGCATAGGGCATCTGCTTGAGACCAGTGATCCTCTTGGTGAGGTACTTCTGTGGTCTTTCCAGTTGTTGCAGGTGTCTTGTAAGGTACATCCCAAATGGGACATTGTACTCTATGATAGGTCTGATGAGTGATGCATAAAGGAGCCCAATGACCTATTTCAATCTGGATGCAAACCCTTTTGTGATTAGGTGGGCCACACAGAAGGATTTTCTAACCACTTTGGCAATGTGATTATCAAAGGAGAGGTTACTATCTACTTGGGTCCCCAGATCCCTTATTACTTCTTCTGTATTTTGGGGATTACCACCTATGTGGTAGTTTGTGGATATTTTATTTTTTCCAAAGGGGATGACTATGCATTTTTTGGCATTTAGCTTGAGGCCATGGTTTTGACATCAAGTATCTGTCTCAGTGAGACCCTTTTGGAGGATGTCTGTGTCAGCTGGAGAGTCAATTATAGGCCCTAGTTTGCAGTCGTCTGCGAACTTGGTCAGCCATAGTCCTCCTGTGCTTGCCTGTACCTCTGCAAAGTATATTTCAAACAGGAGCGGTCCTAGGACTGAGCCCTGGGAAATGCCACTTGTAACTGGTTTAGAGTCAGACCTAGCTTCTGTAACTCTTACCATGTCTGTTCTGTCCATGAGCCAGTTGGCAACCCATCTCGTGCTGTAGGGCTTTATGTTCAGGCTGGTGAGCTTGTGTATAATACCTGAGTGGGGAATGGTGTTGATGGCCTTTGTGAGGTCTAGGTAGGCTGTGTGGACCACCTTTCCCTTGTCTATAGCCTTGGTAACTGTCTCAAAGAAGTCCACCAGGTTTAGGAGGCATGATCTGCCCTTAACAAAGCCAAATCGGGTAGGGTCCAGTGTTTGGAGGTTCCCAATATCTCTGTTAATGAGATTCATGATGATGCAGTCCATAGCTTTGCAGACGAAGCTAGTCAGCCTTATAGGGCGATAGTTTCCAGAGTCAGTTGTGGCTCCCCCTTTGTGGAGCGGAATAACCATTGCTGTGCGCCACTCTGTGGGCATGTAACCTGTGGAGAGGCTGAGATTAAACAGTGAGTTTAGGTGTTTAGTTCACCTTTGAGCTCATTTAGGATGCTGCCTGGGAAACAGTCCGGTCCCATTGATGCTGTGTTTTAAGCTTTGGAGAGGGCTGTTTTAACCTGAGTGTCTGTGATTTCAGAGGCACTACATTCTTCTGGTATAGTTATGGGCCCTTTTGGGGGTGGGGGGTGAAGTTTGCACTGAACCTGTCTGCCAGGATGTTGGCTATATTGGTCGGTTCAGTGTATTTTGTGCCATTCTTCACTAACTCCGAGCAGATCTGAGAATTTCCACTTAAATTTTTGACTAAAGAATTCCTTGTGGTTATCTTTGGAGTCCATGGCATTTTTTCTTTTGAAGCTAGCCTTGGATGATTTTATGAGGGAATGTAGTTTCTCATAGGCTCATAGGTGTTTACTAGGCTAACAACCACAAGGGTCTTTTTAAGCCTAGCCATGCATCCCAAGTCTCTGACAAGTTCCGATACCCTTGATAAATGTAAGCATGGGCATGGGAGATGAACCATTTACAGGTTACACATTTGTGTTAGACACATAGGTGCCAAACCAGGGATGAATTTCAGGTTTCCCATCCAATTGTCCAAGTTGCACTTTAATTGGGTTAGGAAGGAACTCTGCTTCACATGAATGGGGAGCCTGTTCCATAGATGGGATAGGCTCTGGGATACATACTAATCTCTCCAGCAGGTCCTATTTATATCACAGGCAAGGTTTAAGTCTTTAGTATGGGTAATTCTGCTACTGTTTGTTTTGTGGATATGCAGAAGGTCCATCAGAGTGGGGTCTGACAATGCCCTGTATGCCAGGCATAGATCTCCCCTCAAAAGGCTGTACGAGACAGAATACAGAGATAGGGCCTTGAGCCGGTCTGCATAGGACATATTACTTATGCCCTGTATTCTTTTAGTGAGGAACCTCTGTGGACATTCCAGTTGTTGGATATGCCTGGTTAGGTATATACCAAAGGGTGGATTGCACTCAATGATAGGTCTGATGAATGCCAAATACAGTGGAACAATAACTTCCTCGGACTTAGATGCCATACCTTTGTTTATAAGAATATAGAATGATTTCCTCAATATTGTAGACATGTGATGATCAAAGGCTAGATTATTATCTGTGTGTGTCCCTAAGTCCCTGACTACTGGGTCAACTCTAAGGGGTGTGTTGTCAATATGACAGTTACCAGGGATGGATGACTTCCCAAAGGATTCTTGCTGATACTGATCAGGGATGTCTTCCCTTCTTGGGATTTTACTCTTTTCTGTACTAGTTTCCTCCTTCTATTGTATAGCTTGCTTATGGCAGGAGTCCACCAGACTGTTTTCCTTTTCTTGTAGGAGTGAGTCTTGGTTTTGTTTGGGATAGCATGATCCATGCATTCTTGCAGGTGCCCATAGAGTGCATTACTAAAGGATTTTGCAGCTTGGACAGCATTATCCTTTAGCATGGGGGCTTTGAAACTTCCCACGTCGGTCTTATTTAACATGAAGTTTGCTTTTGTAAAGTTTTTCAAGGTGCTTTCTTTGACCGGGGGTGGTGGCAGAATGTGGATATTCAAAGTGATTAATTATGGTCAGATCTAACCAGTGAGGGGTTGACTTCCGGTGTGGAACACCAGTCGCCCATGTTGGTGATGACCAGTTCCAATATGTTGTCACCTCTAGTGGGGGGGTTGACCAGTTGATCCAGGACGTTTGAGTTTATAAATTCTAGGAAATATTGGGCAAGGGAGTTTGTACTTCAGTAGTTCTCACAGTTAATGTTTTGGTAATTGAAATCACCCAATATCAGGGTGTTTGGTAGGAACTTTATGTTTCCCAGTGTTTCCAGAAAAGCGGATTGGGGTCTTGGGACATGGGTGATCTGTAGCAAGCTATCATTTGAATAGCAGTTTTGCCCATTGTTAGTTGCAAGTGGATAATCTCTGAAGCATTGTGCTGTGGCACTAACCTGGAGGTGTGGGATCCTTGATGAATATGGATACTTCCACGCCTTTTGTATTTTGGTCCGGGTTTTGTGGCCGAAATGTATGGTATGAGTTGCAGCCTGGTAATGCTGGGGTGCTCTCTAGAGCCTTAAACCAAGTTTCTGTTACTGCACATATATCGATTTTCTCCATACTGAGGAGTGTCTCGAGTGTGTGCATTTTGAGGTTTAGACTTCTGGCATTGAGTAGCATTATCCTCAGTTTTTTGTTACTTGTGTTATTTACGGAGGTGGGTTTGTCTTTTGAGCCTTGCCTAAAAAAGGCACTATGGGGGTGGCAAGACCCTTGGCCAGTATTCAAAAGCCTAAGAGTGACAGGTGCAAGCCATCTCTAGTGAAGTAGCGTGGCTTGTCGAGCATGTCATCCCAGGCTAAAAGACACTGGATCCCCTTTGAATAACACCAGAAGCTTAGCCAATTGTTGAAATTGATCATTTTTTTCTCTATACCGTGGTATCATTTTTGGTGAGGGCAGGATGCTACTCAGGGTCAGGGTCATACCGGCCTGGGCTACGTGATCAGAAAGCTCCTCCATGTCTCTTTTCATGTAGTCCAGGGAGGTACGGCTCAGGTCATTCACAACAACATGGACAATGACATAGTCATTTTTGTACTTGTTCTGGAGTGACCAGAGTGCTTGTGTTATGTGGCAGATCCTGGCACCCGACAGGCAGCTAACAGTAACCTTCTCATTGTTCAGCATAGTGAGTGGGATGCTAGTGTGCCAGACTATAGAGTCACCTATTACTAGTGTGTTGGGTATGTTATTTTGCCTTAAAGGCTGTGATTGCATGGCACACAGGTTTTGTGAAGTATGTGTTTCATGGTTTGTGTTGGGGGTTGGAGGTTGCTTGGATGTCTGCTTTGGAAGTCTCTGTTGCTTTTGCAGATTTTTATTTAGAGCCTCCAAGTATGTTTTTATGTATTTATGTGTGTTTTTTGCCGGTGCTGGTTTCATAGGTCTATGTGAGACTGGTGGTGTGACGCAAGTAATTCCATTCTCCTCTTGACTGTCTGATCCAGTCTTGAGTTGAGAGAGCTTAGCCTCCAGTTTATCTGTATAATTGCATCTCTCGCATGTATTAGTGTTTGGTGGAAGGAGGAGAGGGTTGTCTGTGTACATGAGGCAATTGTAAAATTGCCTCAAAATGCCCAGATTCACCAGTTGGACCAAAGAGTACACCTGAAACTGCCCTTTGGATATGCCTGGATAGGTACAGTGAACTGTTTTACTGATTGTCTGGTAAGGCTGAATAGACAGCCTTATCCTTCTCTACAGTATAGGGGGTCTAGTGCTAAGGTTTATTAGTGCTTGCTATGTGTTTTAAGCAAGGGCCGGGATGAGAGGTGAGTGGTTTGAGTGCTTAAGTTGAAAGTTTGTCTAGTTCCAAGGGTAAAATTAAAGAATAGACTTTGTGGAGCCAGGAATAATTATACCCTAGCTTACTGGTGCTGCCCGGTGTGCAAAACCATGCAAATGCGGGTTTTATAGCAGGGAAATGAAAGAGATAGAAATTATCCCATAATGACCAAAAAATACTAATTTCTGGGCTGAAACAACTCCTCCAGGGACAGATAGGCTGCTCAAAGCTCCCTCTCTCATAGTGAACAGAGAAACTTCCTTCTATCCAAGCAAGGTATAGGCAAGAACAGAAACTTGCAACACAGCACTGAATTCATCACTAACCTGAAAACTGGACTATACTAGCGTAGAAAGGCAGGAACACAAGTATTTTTTTTTTTTTTTTTCAGAAAATAAAGCAGATACAATCAAAAAAAACTTTAAATGCACATAAATGGCTATCACACTTGAGTGTGTAGCCTACAACAGTTAAACAGGTACTTTAAACACAAAAACAACTTTGTTAAAGTGCAGGCAGTAAAATAAGTACAATATGTAGCTGAAACAAGCTTTTTAAATCACAGAAACTCTAGAAAATGTGAGTTTTAGGTGGAATTAGATAATGGCAGCACAAAATGCAGAAAAATGATACTTAATCCCTCCAAAGTCTTTATTTTCCCTCTCTTCTGCTGTAGAACTATGCAGGCCACCAGACAGGAGCTTGCTGAGCTGTAAACTAGCACAAAAACCGCACAAATGTGGGATTTATAACAGGGAAATGAACGAGATAGAAATTAGCCCAAAATGGCCAATAATCTACTAATTTCTGGACTGAAACCACTCCTCCAGGGACAGAGAGGCTGCTCAAAGCTCCCTCTCTCACAATGAACAGAGAAACATCCTTCTATCCAAGTAAGGTATGGGCGAACTCAGAAACATGTAACACAGCCCTAATTCAGCACTAACCTGAAAATTGGACTAAAAAAACTTAGAAAGGCAGGAAAACAAGTATATTTTTTTGTTTTTTTGTTTTTTTCAGAAAATAAAGCAGATACGATCAAAGAAACACTTTAAATGCACAGAAATGGCTATCACACTTGAGTGTGTAGCTTACAACAGTTAAACAGGTAATTTAAACACAAAAACGACTTTGTTAAAGTGCAGGCAGTAATAGAAATGCAATATGAAGCTAAAACAGGCATTTTAAATCACAGAAACTCTAGACAATTGGTGTTTTAAGCGGAATTAGCTAAAGGCAGCAAAAAAATGCAGAAAAATAATACGTAATTACTCCAAAGTCTCTTTTTTGTCCCTGTGCTGCTGTAAAACTCTGCAGGGCACCAGACAGGAGCTTGCTGAGCTGTAAACTAGCACAAAAGCCTCACAAATGTGGGTTTTATAACAGGGAAATGAAAGAGATAGAAATTAGCCCAAAATTGGCTAATAAACTACTAATTTCTGGACTGAAACCACTCCTCCAGGGTCAGATAGGCTGGTCAAAGCTCCCTCTCTCACAGTGAACAGAGAAACTTCCTTCTATCCAAGTAAGGTATGGGAAAACACAGAAACTTGCAACACAGCCCTGGATTCAGCACTAACTTGAAAACTGGACTATAACAGCTTAGAAAGGAGGGAAAACAAGTATTTATTTTTGTTTTTTTAAGACAATAAAGCAGATACAATCAAAAAAGCACTTAAATGCACAGAAATGGCTATCACACTTGAGTGTGTAGCCTACAACAGTTAAACAGGTAATTTAAACACAAAAATGACTGTTAATGTGCAGGGAGTAAATAAGTTCAATATGTAGCTGAAACAAGCTTTTTAAATCATAGAAATTTTAGAAAATCCTCGTTTTAGGTGAAATTAGCTAATGGCAGCAATAAAATGCAGAAAAATTATACTTAATCACTCCAAAGTCTCTCTTTTTTCTCTCTGCTGCTGTAGAACTCTGCAGGGCACAGGCAGGAGCTTGCTGAGCTGTATACTAGTGCAAAAACCTTTCAAATGCAAGTTTTATAGCAGGGAAATAAAAGAGATAGAAATTAGCCCAAAACGGCCAATAAACTACTAATTTCTGGACTGAAACCACTCCTCCAGGGACAGATAGGCTGCTCAAAGTTCCCTCCCTCACAGTGAACAGAGATACTTCCTTCTATCCAAGTAAGGTATGGGCAAACACAGAAACTTGTAACACATCCCTGAATTCAGCACTAACCTGAATGCTGGACTAAACAATCTTAGAAAGGCACGAAAACAAGTATTTTTTTTTTTTGTTTTGTTTTTTTTGTTTTTTTTTTTCAGAAAATAAAGCAGATACAGTCAAAGAACCACTTTAAATGCACAGAAATGGGTATCACACATGAGTTTGTAGACTACTACAGTTAAACAGGTAATTTAAAAACAAAAATGTCTTTGTTAAAGTGCAGGGAGTAAATAAGTTCAATATGTAGCTAAACAAGCTTTTTAAATCACAGAAACTCTAGAAAATCAGCGTTTTAGCTGGAATTAGCTAAAGGCAGCAAGAAAATTCAGAAAAATGATACTTAATTACTCCAAAGTCTCTATTTTGTCTCTCTGCTGCTGTAGAAATCTGCAGGGCACCAGGCAGAAGCTTGCTGAGCTGTATACTAGCGCAAACACCTTGCAAATGTGGGTTTTATAGAGGGAAATGAAAGGGATAGAAATTAGCCACAAATGGCCAATAAACTACTAATTTCTAGGCTGAAACCACTCCACCAGGGACATATAGGCTGCTCAAAGCTCCCTCTCTAACAGTGAACAGAGAAACTTCCTTCTATCCAAGTAAGGTATGGGCAAACACAGAAACTTGTAACACAGCCCTGAAGTCAGCACTAACCTGAAAAATGGACTATACTAGCTTAGTAAGGTGGGAAAATAAGTTTTTTTTTCTTTTTCAGAAAATAAAGCAGATACAATCAAAAAAAACCTTTAAATGCACAGAAATGGCTATCACACTTGAGTGTATAACCTACAACAGTTAAACAGGCAATTTAAACAAAAAAACAACTTTGTTAAAGTGCAGGCAGTAAAATAAATACAATATGTAGCTGAAACAAGCTTTTTAAATCACAGAAACTCTAGACAATCTGCATTTTAAGCGGAATTAGCTAAAGGCAGAAAAAAATGCAGAAATGTGATACTTAATCACTCCAAAGTCTCTTTTTTGTCCCTCTGCTGCTGTAGAACTCTGCAGGGCACCAGACAGGAGCTTACTGAGCTGTATACTAGCACAAAAACCTTGCAAATACGGGTTTTATAACAAGGAAATGAAAGAGATAGAAATTAGCCCAAAATGGCTAATAAACTACTAGTTTCTGGACTGAAACCACTCCTCCAGGGTCAGATAGGCTGGTCAAAGCTCCCTCTCTCACAGCAAACAGAGAAAGTTCCTTCTATCCAAATAAGGTATGGGCAAACACAAAAACTTGTAACACAGCCCTGAATTCAGCACTAACTTGAAAACTGGACTATACTAGCTTAGAAAGGCGGGAAAACAATTATTTTTTTTTTTTTGTTTTTTTTTTGTTTTTGCTTTTTTTCAGAAAATAAAGCAGATACAATAAAAAAATAAAATGCACATAAATGGCTATCACACTTGAGTGTGTAGCCTATAACAGTTAAACAGGCAATTTAAACACAAAAATTACTTTGTTAAAGTGCAGGCAGTAAAATAAGTAAAATAATTAGCTGAAGCAAGCTTTTTAAATCACAGAAACTCTAGAAAATCCATATTTTAGGCAGAGTTAGTTAAAGGCAGCAAGAAAATACAGAAAAAATGATACTTAATCACTCCAAAGTCTCTCTTTTGTCTGTCTGCTGCTGTAGAACTCTGCACGGCACCAGGCAAGAGCTTGCTGAGCTGTATACTAGCCCAAAAACCTCGCAAATGCGAGTTTTATAGCAGGGAAATGAAAAAGACAGACATTAGCCCAAAATGGCAAATAAATTACTAATTTCTGGACAGAAACCACTCCTCCAGGGACAGATAGGCTGCTGAAAGCTCCCTCTCTCACAGTGGACAGAGATACTTCCTTCTATCCAAGTAAGGTATGGGCAAACACAGAAACTTGTAACACAGCCCTGAATTCAGCACTAACCTAAAAACTGGACTAAACAAGATTAGAAATGATGGAAAACATGTATTTTTTTTTTTTGTTTTGTTTTCAGAAAATAAAGCAGATACAATCAAAGAAACACTTTAAATGCACATAAATGGCGATCACACTTGGGTGTGTAGCCTACAACAGTTAAACAGGTAATTTAAACAGAAAGAAGACTTTATTAAAGTGCAGGGAGTAAATAAGTTCAATATGTAGCTGAAACAAGCTTTTTAAATCACAGAAACTTTAGAAAATGCGTGTTTTATGTGGAATTAGCTAATGGCAGCAAAAAAATGCAGTAAAATGATACTTAATCACTCCAAAGTCTCTCTTTTGTCTCTCTGCTCCTGTAGAACTCAATAGGTCACCAGGCATAAGCTTGCTGAGCTGTATACCAGCACAAAAACCTTGCAAATGTGTTTTTTATAGCAATGAAATGAAAGAGATAGAAATTAGCCACAAATGCCCACTAAACTACTAATTTCTGGGCTGAAACCACTCCTCCAGGGACAGACAGGCTGCTCAAAACTCTCTCTCTCACAGTGAACAGAGCAACTTCCTTCTATCCAAGTAAGGTATGGGCAAACACAGAAACTTGTAACACAGCCCTGAATTCAGCACTAACCTGAAAACTGGACTATACTAGCTTAGAAAGGCAGGAAAAGAAGTTTTTTTTTTTCAGAAAATAAAGCAGACACAATCAAAAAAACAATTTAAATGCACAGAAATGGCTATCACACTTGAGTGTCTAGCCTACAACAGTTAAATAGGTAATTTAAACACAAAAATGACTTTGTTAAAGTGCAGGCAGTAAATAAATACAATATGTAGATGAAACAAGTTTTTTAAAATCACAGAAACTCTAGACAATTTGGCATTGTAAGCGGAATTAGCTAAAGGCAGCAAAAAATGCAGAAAAATGATACTTAATCACTCCAAAGTCTCTTTTTGTCCCTATGCTGCTGTAGAACTCTACAGGGCACCAGACAGGAGTTTGCTGAGCTGAATACTAGCTCAAAAACCTCGCAAATGCGGGTTTTATAACAGGGACATGAAAGAGATAGAAATTAGCCCAAAATGGCAAATAAACTACTAATTTCTGGACTTAAACCACTCCTGCAGGGTCAGATAGGCTACTCAATGCTCCCTCTCTCACAGTGAACAGAGAAACTTCCTTCTATCCAAGTAAGGTATGGGCAAACACAGAACTTGTAACACAGCCCTGAATTCAGCACTAACTTGAAAACTGGACTATAATAGCTTAGAAAGGCGGGAAAACAAGTATTTATATTTGTTTTTTTAAGAAAAGAAAGCAGATACAATAAAAAAAAACACTTAAATGCACAGAAATGGCTATCACACTTGAGTGTGTAGCCTACAACAGTTAAACTGGTAATTTAAACACAAAAATGACTTTGTTAAAGTGCAGGGAGTAAATAAGTTCAATATGTAGCTGAAACAAGCTTTTTAAATCATAGAAACTTTAGAAAATCCTCATTTTAGGTGAAATTAGCTAATGGCAGCAATAAAATGCAGAAAAATGATACTTAATTACTCCAAATTCTCTCTTTTTTCTCTCTGCTTCTGTAGAACTCTGCAGGGCACATGCAAGAGCTTGCTGAGCTGTATACTAGTGCAAAAACCTCACAACATTGCAGAAACTTGTAACACAGCCCTGAAATATAAATATAAAGTTTTTTATAGCAGTGAGAGATAGAAATTAGCCACAAATGGCCAATAAACTACTAATTTCTGGGCTGAAACCACTCCTCCAGGAACAGATAGGCTGCTCAAAACTCCCACTCTCACAGTGAACAGAGAAACTTCTTTCTATCCAAGTAAGGTATGGGCAAACACAGAAACTTGTAACACAGCCCTGAATTCAGCACTAACCTGAAAACTGGACTATACTAGCTTAGAAAGGCAGGAAAATAAGTTTTTTTTTCAGAAAATAAAGCAGATACAATAAAAAAAAAAAAACACTTTAAATGCACAGAAATGGCTATCACACTTGAGTGTGTAGCCTACAACAGTTAAACAGGTAATTTAAACACAAAAATGACTTTGTTAAAGTGCAGGCAGTAAAATAAATACAATATGTAGATGAAACAAGCTTTTTAAATCACAGAAACTCTAGACAATCGGCATTTTAAGCGGAATTAGCTAAAGGCAGCAAAAAATGCAGAAATATGATACTTAATCACTCCAAAGTCTCTTTTTTGTCCCTCTGCTGCTGTAGAACTCTATAGGTCACCAGGCAGAAGCTTGCTGAGCTGTATACCAGTGCAAAAACCTCGCAAATGCATTCACAGTGAACAGAGAAACTTCCTTCTATCCAAGTAAGGTATGGGCAAACACAGAAACTTGTAACACAGCCCTGAATTCAGCACTAACCTGAAAACTGGACTATACTAGCTTAGAAATGCAGGAAAAGAAGTTTTTTTTTTCCAAAAAATAAAGCAGATACAATCAAAGAAACACTTTAAATGCACAGAAATGGCTATCACACTTGAGTGTCTAGCCTACAACAGTTAAACAGGTAATTTAAACACTAAAATAACTTTGCTAAAGTGCAGGCAGTAATATAAATAGAATATGTAGCTGAAACAGTCTTTTTAAATCACAGAAACTATAGACGATCGGTATTGTAAGTGGAATTAGCTAAAGGCAGAAAAAAATTCAGAAAAATGATACTTAATCACTATAAAGTTTATTTTTGTCCCTCAGCTCCTGTAGAACTCTACAGGGCACCAGTCAAGACTTTGCTGAGCTGTAAACTAGCAGAAAAAACACACACATGTGGGATTTATAACAGGGAAATGAAAGAGATAGAAATTAGCCCAAAATTGCCAATAAACTACTAATTTCTGGACGGAAACCACTACTCCAGGGTCGGATAGGCTGGTCAAAGCTCCCTCTCTCACAGTGAACAGAAAAACTTTCTTCTATCCAAGTAAGGCATCGGCAAACACAGAAACTTGTAACACAGCCCTCAATTCAGCACTAACTTGAAAACTGGACTATACTAGCTTAGAAAGGCGGGAAAACAAGTATTTTTTTTTTCAGAAAATAAAGCAGATATAATCAAAAAAACACTTAAAATGCACAGAAATGGCTATCACAATTGAGTGTGTAGCATACAACAGTTAAACAGATAATTTAAACACAAAAACAACTTTGTTAAAGTGCAGACAATAAAATAAGCACAATATGTAGCTGAAAAAAGCTTTCTAAATCACAGAAACTTTAGAAAATCCACGTTTTTGGCGGAATTAACTAATGGCAGCAGAAAAATGATAATTACTCTAAAGTCTCTCTTTTGCTTCTCTGCTGCTTTAAAACTATACAGTGCACATGGCAGGAGCTTGCTGAGCTGTATACTAGCACAAACACCTTGCAAATGCAAATTTTATAACAGGGAAATGAAAGAGATAGAAATTAGCCACAAATGGCCAATAAACTACTAATTTCTGGGCTGAAACCACTCCTCCAGGGACAGATAGGCTGCTCAAAGCTCCCTCTCTCACAGTGAACAGAGAAACTTCCTTCTATCCTAGTAAGGTATGGGCAAACACAGAAACTTGTAACACAGCCCTGAATTCAGCACTAACCTGAAAACTGGACTAAACAAGCTTAGAAAGGTGGGAAAACAAGATTTTGTTTTTCTTTTTTTTTTTCTTTTTCAGAAAATAAAGCAGATACAATCAAAGAAACACTTTAAATGCACAGAAATGGCTATCACACTTGAGAGTGTAGCCTACAACAGTTAAACAGGTAATCTAAACAAGAAAATTACTTTGTTAAAGTGCAGGAAGTAAATATGTTCAATTTGTAGCTGAAACAAGCGTTTTAAATCAAAGAACCCCTAGAAAATCAGTGTTAGGTGGAATTAGCTAAAAGCAGCAAGAAAATGCAGAAAAATGGTACTTAATCACTCCAAAGTCTCTCTGCTGCTGTAGAACTCTGCAGGGCACCAGGCAGGAGCTTGCTGAGCTGTATACTAGCTCAAAAACCTTAGAACAAAAAAACTACTAAAATAGAAAAAAAGCAAGTGGAGTGGTAGGAGAAAGCTGGAAAAAGCTAATACAAGTCACGTATTGCTACTGCAACAAATCCTTTTATTTGGTAAGCGCTTTCGGTGGTACAAATATTCCACCTTCATCAGACCAAGAACAATGTGTAACAAATACATATATATACTCCTGTTACTGAATTAGTTATCAAATTACCCTATAAATCAATCAATTAACCAATGAATACATTAAAATACAGTATTTAAATAAATAGTAGTAAAACATCTTCTCTCAAGGAACACACACTATTACAATGCTATAAACCATACTAAACCATACTAAACTCACAAAACTTTTTTTAAAAATATATCTCAAGATAAATTACATAATGGATGCTACCAGGGGTTACTTAAAAAGTCTACAATGGTCAATATTACATTTAATAACCTTAATAGAAGTGGCACACAAAGATGAACTAATAATTAAATGATAAATGGTTTCTTATAAAATACAAAACCTATATTTATGTTTTATACATATATTATATAAATATGAATGTAAAGATTATGTCATATGAATTTATGTTGTCAAATAAAATGAATTAAAATACATATGATAAATGCATGCTGGTCAGGAACAACTATCTAAACATTATTGCAATACTATATAGATAAGGATCAATATCTAAATAAAAACTACTATATGTATAAAATCAATTTTATACATATAGTAGTTTTTATTTAGAGGCACCTGGGATATATGCAATTGATCCTTATGAACATCAGGTGATTCTGAATGCCCATGACTTGTTTCATCATTTTAATGGACAATTTCAGGCCAATAAAGCCAAACCCCACTAGCTGTGGATATGCATATTCCGGCCTTGTTATAACTTCATTAGCACAGCACAAGCAGAGTGTTTCACTAAGCATTAGAAACACAGGGCTGTTATACCCAGCTGATGTCCATTATCATTAGGGTCACTGCAAAAATATCCAAAACAACAAACTAAAACAATGAGTGAGAAGGTCACTGGAAAACCAATCAGTAAAAACAAAATGAAAACTCCAGCAAAGCTAGAACTTCCACTGAGTGACCTCCTAAACCTCTTGTATCAGAGGCACATGGCAGTGACCCTAATGATAATGGACATCAGCTGGGTGGGCATTCAGAATCGCCAATTAGCTGAAACACCTGATGTTCCTAAGGATCATTTGCATATATCCCATGTGCCTCTGATACAAGAGGTTTGGGAGATCACTCAGTGGGAGATACTAGGTAGAGGAATGGTGACATGTATGCATTGGGTTATGTTTCTTTGTGACTGGGGAGTGACATTTGTCCCAAATCTATTTGCTAGCAGGTTGGCAATGTCCTCAGCATCAGTATGATTGGTACCATCCACTACTAGTTCTACACAAAGCTGACTCTTCTCTTTTAGATTTCTGATGTAGCTAAAGAATGCCTCCTGATTATCTTTCACTAGGGATGCTAGTTTAGCTTTGTACTTGGCTATAGAGGACTTTACAAGATAACTAATTTTCTTGCTCAAGCTGTGGAGGGTGTCCTGCTGCTGATTCAGTTCCCTCATGTTCTTAGACATTACTTTTTTCCAGTTGTTGTATAACCTATTTATGCTTAATGCTCACAAGAGTGGCTTGTTTTTCTGTGAGGACCTTGCTTTGATCCGTTCAGGTTTAGCCGACTCTGTACATTTGTATAGGTATTTATACAGGACATTTGTGTACATCTCAGTATAGCAGTCATTACTGACAGTGGTAGCAGGTGGGTTTCAACTTTTTGTGTCATCACTTAAGAGGCTATAGTTTGCTTTGGAGAAATGTTTCCTCCTTTCTGCTCTTGAAGCGGTGTAACGTATGATCGTTAATTCAAACGAGACTGAATTCTGATCCAACCTGACCAGGGTGGGCAACACATAGGGGTTTGTGCAGAGATCCTCTATAGTGATGAATAATAAGTAAGACATTCAAGTCCCTTGTGGAGGTGCAGACAATCTTTTATAGAGCATGTGTATTAACAAAGTCCATGACCCTTAGGGAGACCATGTTTATGTTCATATATGACTCCCAATCAATGGAAGGATAGTTCACATATGAATGAGGTGTTTGGCAGTAGATTGAGTGACTCAAGTAGGTCCAAGTAGGCTGAGTTATTCTTGTGGTTCATGGTGGAGGATCTATAGCTAACAATGATATGGAAGAGGTTTTTACCAACAGTTAGTTGGACTTGGAGTAGCGCTATGGAGATGTACTGTTTGACCAGTCTCGATGTGTATTTGTCTTTAATGAAGATGTATACACCTACACCTTTGGTTCTTTCATGCTCGTTTTGATGTCTGAACATGTGAAAGGCATTATAGCCTTGTATGGCCAGGGGGCTCTCTGTACCCTTGAATCATGTCACTGTGACTGCACAGACATAAGCATCTTCCAAGGCAAGGAGTGCATCCAGTGAGTACAGTTTCTGATTTATTCTCCTTACATTAAGCAGCATAACCTTCAGTTGGTCTCTAGTGGATTGTTTTGCATGGTGAATTTAGTTTTTCTGACATTGACTAAAAAGGCCACTATGGGGAGGCAAGTACTTTTGCAAGTAACCAAAAGCCAAGAGGCAAAAGGTGAAGATCATCTCTGGCAAAGCTGTCGACCATATCTTTCCAGGCTGACAGACACTGGATCCTGCTGGATTTACAACATAAGCTAAACCAATTGATGAAGTCAATCATGTTTTGTTTATATTGAGGAATCATCCTTGGTGAAGGTAGAATGCTGCTTAGGGCTAGGGACATACCTACCTGGGACAGATAATCTGAGAGCTCAATCATGTCTGTCTTCATATAGTACAGTGCAGCATGTCTCTGGTCATTCACTGCAACATGGACTATGACAGAGTCATAACGGTAGTTGTTGTTCATAGGTTCATAGGTTGGTATTAGGCCCTAGGGCCTGCAAGCCTAGCCATAACAGTTCTCTGGCTATTTCTTCCAACAGTATTTACTTCCCTGGAACCCTGTTGAGAGACTTGAGTGCGTGCATGATCTGACAGATCCTGGCACCTGACAGTCAGCTGACCTTGACCTTCTCCTTGTTCAGCCTGGCAAGGGGGACATCTGTCTGTCTCACTATGGAGTCACTTATGATCAAGACATTTGATTTTGAGGTGTTCTGCCTCAGGGGTTTATTGGCTGAGACACTGTTATGTGTATTATTATGTGTAGTGGATTCTGTTGAGTCAGTAGTGTGTGCAGTAGGTTTGTGCTTGGTAGGTCTCTGTTATTTAGGTAATTTTCTAGTGAGTACCTCCGCATATATGGATTTATGTGTTGTGAGCTTGTTATGTGCAAGAGGAGAGGTATGTGTGTGGACAACATGTTTGATACCTGGTTTGTTGTCATGTGAGAGAATTGATTACAAATTCATAGTATAGATACAGCTTTCACATGTTGTATTAGTTTGTTTTACCAGTAACTGGTTGTCAGTATATATGAGGCAAATACTACATTGCCTCAAGATGTCCATGTCAATCAGGCTGCCTGGTGAAATTGTGGGAAACTGTCTGTACATAACAGAAGCTCTATACTGTAGTAACTAGTGGGGGTCAGCTAGATGTACCAGGTTCTGTTGTAATACTAACAAAAAGTCTCCATTCTATGGAGGGCTAGAATTAGAAAAATGTCTCAATGCTTCAAGTTGCTCACAGTGCAACAGTGCAAGCTCTGAGCAGCTCTGGTAAACTGAGTGTAATCCTGATCAAACACGATGCTGGAATACATGCAAAGTTAAACAATTTTAAAAAAGTAAAGAAAGGGAAAGGCCAAGAGTAAGCCTTATTCCAGCAATCCCCAACTCAGATGCATCCTTGGATTCACACTTCTATGACAGTGGTGCAGAGGGGGCTTTCATAATGTCAGAGGGCTGGTTTTATTGCTCAAATTATACCAAATGGTCTAGATTCAGCAAACCTGAATAAAGCCTATGGTCTAGAAATTTAAAGCGCAGAATATCACAATCACAATAGCAGAAAAAAACAGTTGAAATAAGGCAGCAATTCAGTAGAATACTCTAACAAGACTGTATACAACAAACCGCCTTAGTGTGAAATAGGTTGTCTTGAACCCAAGTGCTTATACCAGAACTAAGACACTTTCGGAATAACAGATACAATAATTCTTCAACTGTCAGTCCCTAACTTAGATGGGTGTAGGTTATCTTCTTCTGCCATGACAGTCTACACCAAAAAGCTTCCTAATTTAAAATAATGGGTTTGGAGGCCAAGTGCTTAAACCATAACAAAGACACTTGCAACAACAGGCACAATAAGCATTAAACCAGCAATTCCCAGCTCTGAAGGGCAGGGGCTACCATCTCCTCCCACAAGAGTGTAGATTACAAACCTTCTTAATAAAAGACAACTGGCCTGAAGTCCAAGTGCTTAAACCAAAAGCAAGAGGTTTAGAACAACAGTTACAATATAATGTGATACCAGACAGATGACAGTAACATGTCTTTTAATCTACCCATATACAGCATGTCATGGTTAGTAGTCCCTATGTTATCTTAATGAGAAAGCCGTGTGGTCCGTCCAGCTGCTGCATGTGTATGGTAAGGTTCGTGCAAAAGAGAGCATTACACTGTATGACTGTTCTGATGAGTTTGACTACAGTGCTGTCATACAATCCAGAGATCTGAGTGTGATGATGTGTCTTATGATCTGCACGATATGTATGTACTGGAAAACATTAAAGAGCAAGGTTATAAAGTAGTGAGACACGTTGCAGTTCTTGACTTCACAAACCTTACAAGAGAATACACTAGAAAGGACTGACTTGACGATGCTATCCACTGTATAATTTTTCAAGGCAAATATACGTAACAGGTACAATTATCAGTTCAATAACACAAAAGCAGACATACTAGGCACTAATGTAGCTATGCACCCTGTGCATCAGGCACAAAGCCTTTGTATCCCTAAATCCAAAACAGAGAAAACAGAGATAAGGCACAGTTATCATCACTAGCACAGGGTGCTGGGAAGGGGGAGTGCAGGAGGCCTAGGCTGGCACAAAAGGTCACTGAGTGTGTGTGAGGGAGAAAGGGAAGCAGGCAGGCTCTGTGTGTCTGTAGGGGTCCTCCATGTGAAAGTGGTGTGTGAGAGTCTGCATGAATACAGCCAAGCTCTGTCCTAGCTCTGCATCTTGGTATGTTGGACAGGGGTGATCCATGCATGGTTGAGGCGGCAGTTCATCATTGCTGCCCCTGACCATGAGAACTGGATATACCAACAGTTGCACTGACACCTCCACCCCCAAGGTTAGATGTGGTGCTGCTACCTGAACATGACAGATGTCTGCTGGATGTGCTCCTTTCATGGGAATGCCAAGAACCATGACCCCATGGCCTGCCACATCTAGATGTGGACAGCACATTCACTGAAGGACCATCAAAAGTACTACCACTATGGAAGCATGATCAGGCATGGTCATGTTGGCTATCAGCAGATGTTGTGGCTTGCCTAGGCTCACAAGGATGCCGTTCCCCTCCCAGCGGACATTCCATCACAGACACTGCTCATTCCATGACAGACACCTCTCGGTCCATCATAGGCACCCCTCATTCCAATATGTCATTCATCTGATCCAGTGAATTGGTGACACGGTGGAAGCAGTCATGCCTGTCAGAATGTGCCACATCCACAACCGTTAGCATTAGAAGGAACCACCTTTCCGAATGTTCCTGTGCCTCCATGACAGCCCTAAACATACATTGAGTGACACAGGAAGAGACACCTGTAGCAGGTGGAGATGGGACAGCAGGGCCCCTTCCAAGCACCCCTATCAACCCTCCTGCATGGCACCTCACCAGTACTTTGGCTATGTCTAGACTCAACACGCACTGAAACAAGCGACACTAGCCACACTTCCCTGCTCAATGTTCTTGCCCTCCACCTTTCCCATATCTGTTGGCACAGTGGACTGGGTAGGTGTAGGCCAACTGGCTGTGTCCTGAGGAAAAAAGAAAGAAGTGGCTGGATGGCAAACTCTGTGTCAGATTCAACCTCTGCACCTCCGAAATGTGCCTCAGTTTCACCACCATCATCATCAGTGTCTGATGAGACAATGACTTCATGTGTCACAGGGCCTACACTCCCACTGTCATGATCACCTGTCATAAAAAGATAGAAACACAGGTATACATTAATACCTGCACTACTATGGTGCAATATATGCTAAACATTTAACAGTGCTGCCACTATTACAGACAGTACAGCAATGCACACAATAGGCCTAAAATGCCACATTATGATGTTTCTTTAAGTTGATCTGCAGTACTGACATGACTTTATTTGGCTTACCATCTGCAGGAGGGATACATTGCTGGGTTCCTCAAGGTCCTGAAATAAGTTAAGTAAGAGGTAAGGGCAACATCATCACATTTAACAGTAAGACGGGGGTACTACATGTACTCCTCTATATCTGCATGAAGTGCAATTTCAACAAGAATGTGGATGACAACTCCAAACTGAGCTCATCACTGTATCAATCTTCAACCCCCCCCCCCCAAAAAAAAAGACGTGCTACAGAACTAACTTTTATTTCACTTGTTTTACTATACAACAGTATTCAACTGGTCATACAAAAAAGCCTACCTGGAAGCTCATCCTGGGACTGAGAAAGAGTAGCACCCAAGTCAATGACATGTAGTGGGCCTCTGGTGTGAATTGTCCTGTTGTAGAAGATTCACCAGGAATTCCTCATTGTGGGTGAGAGGTGGTACTGCAGCAGGCTCACTCTTGTCTACCCTCTGGTCTCTAGCAATAGCAGCTACACACCTCCGTGTGGAGGTGATCATGTCAGTGGCCCTGTGGCACACCTGCTCATAAGTCCAGCTGTAGCCTCCCATGGAATTTATGTTGGCAATGATCCGCTGCCATAGTCTCAGCCTCTCTGGCATATTGGGACAAACCCTTCCAAGAAAAAAAACCCATGTTGAGGAAGCACATTAACAATTTTAGTATTCTTGGTTTCACTGAAGGGGGGACTACACCTCAAGGACATTTTCTGTCCTAAAAGACAACAGAATGATAACACAGATAAGTATCACATAACTACAAAGTTAACTGTTACCAGATAAAACAGTGAAGACAGGCAGTCAGTAGTAACCACTGGAAAAACATAAAACATACTAATAACTGGCAGGATGTAAAACAAGGAGAGTAGCAAGGCCAACATATCCTTGTATGTGCCATAGCAGTAACTGAACTGTGCTTCCTCCCAAACTAAGAGCCCATTCTAGTGTTTGACATAGTATTACATTTTCTTTGCTTCCACCACCCACAGAACAGGCACATGAACTATTTTGCTAATAAAATACATTTGAAATGCTAGCCATGCATTCAAAGGACCTGTCCCTGAAACATTTGTACATACGTATTACACAGCTTACTACTTTCTAAAATGTCCTTGAAGTGTACTCCCCCCTTCAGTGAAACCAAGAATACTAAAATTGTTAATGTGCTTCCTCAACATGGGTTGGGAGGGTGGCTTAATGGCTAAGGTATTTTGCCTTACAAACACAAGGTTCAGGGTTTGAGTCTCACAAGAGATAATTGGCTAGGCTTAAAATGGCTCGGAAGGGCAGTTAGCTTAGTACTAAACTATGAACTATGAACTATGAACTATGAATCATTTGTATCTCTGAAATGGCTTGATAAGCAATGCCATGCCATCATTACATTTGTAACTAATGCATGCAGATAACAGTGTAAAAGGCTTTGCCTCACATTATTCATTAATATATCAAAGCATATGCATTATCTAGGTAAACAAATTACAGTATACCTGCCAGAGTTCAATAGTCCTCTGTAAAGATAGCTAGGGAAATATTTTGCTTTTCTAAATATATAGCAAGTATCCTCATTATCGGTTTGGCTAGCTACATATTTGCCTTTTTATAATGGAGTAGATTATTAATGGATTGCATCTGTCTTACACTGTGTTTCAGAGATGCTAATTACAACATAAGCAGCTGAACTGCATATAGTCAACCAATCTGTTGGAGCTATTCAACAAGTTATAAAGCAACCATGTAGACTCCATGGTGGTTTGTCCTGTGGATTTCAAAAGTTGTGGAGTACAGACACACAAAGTCTACACAGACAGAATGTTAGGAGCTGCTGTTGCTGCTTAACTCCATTTGTATGTGCTACAGGCTGCAAGTAATGCTGCTGCCACTGCCAATAAGCCTAGATTGAGATGAAGAAGAGTTTTCAGGCCACATTTAACTTTTCACAACATACACAGCATGGACATTGTAGAGTGCTACAGAGTGGACAGGGACACAATACAGGAACCTTGTGACCGCTGTCAGCCTCAACTCAGAGCCATAGCCTTTACCTCCCCATGTATTGGCTTTGTACTGCTTGCATCACAGTCATCCCTGAACTAACACTGTGGCAGCTGATGCATTTACAAGGTAAGTCCTAAACATGTACTGTATTGTAACAAATGAATGAACAATTCACGTCTTACAAACAAATAAGAAAAATGTCAGCTGATGCAAGACAAAGGCGACACTTAGTAGGCAAATACTTTATAGATGAAAAACACCAAGTCCAGTACAAAATTCAAAGCAACGTCCTTCCAAGACAAGCAATAAAACCACAGTATACAACAGTATTAAGCGCTTTCGTCTGGTAAATGAAGAAAGCGCTTAATACTGTTGTATACTGTGGTTTTATTGCTTGTCTTAGAAGGACGTTGCTTTGAATTTTGTACTGGACTTGGTGTTTTTCATCTATAAAGTATTTGCCTACTAAGTGTCGCCTTTGCCTTGCAACAACTGCCATTTTTCTTATGTACTGTATTGTATAATAATATTATGGCATGTCCTTATATTTCATTACTTGGTGCAGTAAGCAAGTAAAAGGTGAGAGATTTGTATGGAAATTAATGTAATATATGACAGCAGAGAGTTATTTGACTTGTGTCTGTTAGTAAGTAGTAGGCCTCAGGCCTCAAAGATTCACATACTGATAACTCTCCAAAGTACTGATGATCACTGCATGTCCTCAGTTTAGCACCATACATCTGTAATGGGAAATCATACCAGACAAAAGTTAGAAAGTAACAAGACGCATAGCAGTTTCTGGCTTCACCAGGCTCCCAAGATCAAACAGGCAGCATGCAAAACAAAGAGAGCAACAACAGCAACATATCCTTGTTTGTGCCGTAACAGTAGCTCAGCTTGGGTCCACCCCCCAAAAGAACATTATACCCTTGCATGTGCCATGATAGGGACTCACCTTTGCTCTCCACCCATAAAACACCAGTCTATGCTTGTTTTTTCCATCTAGCCTGGCCTTCATTTGATGGCAACTGCATATCATAGTGTTCTCAGTTCATATCTTCACACATTTTAAGGTGAATGATGTAGGCTGGCTGACACACTGCATATCACTGAGTACTGGTCAGATAACTAATGAATGACCAAGAAACACAGAAATGTAGGACACAGCTGTATATTTGCAATAATAACAGGTTGTGTGATCACTAAGTGCACTACATCCAAATAGATCAAATATAATACATTTACAAATAACAGGTCATGCCAGATATCAATGTACATTCATTTGCACTTGGTTGCATGAGGAATTACATCATGTATTTGCTGCAAAGCTATTTGTGGGCAGTGATGGATAAGTCTCCCCTCCTGTTTTCTAATGGTGTAGTGAGAGTTGGGATCCAGACCTGTGTAGTCATATCTCATGTGTACTAACATTTTCTACTGTGTATGTCATAAATTGATTTTTCACATTTCAACTAATTCTCCAATTTTTATACTTTTTTTTGGGGGGGGGGCACTGTTTGCACAATGTGCCACTTAGCACAAACAGCTTTGGCTATGCACATCTCCTTTGCACATACAACGGCAGTGCACAAACTGAACAAATGGCCACCCAGGTAGCAGACAAAACCCAGACAGCCGCAAACATACAACAGATGCATTCAATTAATACTAATGGCTGTCACACAAACACATTTCCAGGTAGTGTTTACTCTCGCCCAACATGTTTTTGCGATGGTAAGCGATGCACAGCACTTTCAAATGTTGCAAAAACAGAAAGTGTGCAATGTCCCAGTAAGCACAACACCTGCAATTTGTGGAAAGACATCATTCTATATTGGTCTTGATCTGTGGTAGGCATGGCAGGCATTCCTGTAGAGGTTTTGAAATTTTGTGCTCAAAGATGGGGTGTCAAGGTGTCCAAAGTGTTTGCTGGACTCCTAGTGAATGAACATGTGTCAGGTGGAGTGAGGGCAGGTGGCTCCCATGGGACAGGCCTTCCCTACTGTGCAGTGGTAAAACAAAAAATTAAAAATTAAAAATAAAAAAAAGTTAGAAAACAGTTGGGATGACAGAAAAAAAAAAGAGAACATTAGTAACTTCATAGGTGGCATACCAAGCAATGATACAATTATTTGACTCTATTCTGGTACCTTTATTTTTAATACTACAAATTCCTAACAAATGTCTCTCTTACTTTTAAGACTACTCATAATCATCTTCCAGTTATACTGATTATAGTTTACTGAAGGTAATTTGTGCCATTGGTAACGAGGTATGAAGCTACACTCCAATAATGATGAAAACCTAACAGTATTGTATATTTGGGAAGTGTGCTCTCTGAACTCACAACCAATAACTACTCTTTAATACTGTATTGTTATTTTGTCCTACAGACTACTGCATGCGTACTTTCCTTTTACAGTTTAGAGATGCATGCTCATTGTTATTTGAGAATATGGCACTATTACGTTGTGCTACAGACTAGTTGAGATATGCATGCTCAGTTTGATACAACTATATTAAATACCACCTAAGAAGTCCTTAACTTTTAATGCTACTAAATTACTATATGAATTATTATTATTATTATTAAAATGCTAATTAGACAGTACCGTTCTGATGCATACATACCACATACTTCTTGCATCCTTCTCGCATCCTTAACAAACTCGTGGCATGGGGCCTGACATTCGAGGCTCACTGGGTAGCAACTGTGGAAAAAAAAAACAGAACAGAATAGAACACCGTTATAAATACCAGACTTGACTATGTTCAGGTTTTAACTCTTACAATCACTCAATGAATTTGATATATACATGTCTGTGGGGTGTCCCCTGTACTAAATTCTCCAATCCAATGGTCAAGGGTATCCATCTTCCTCCTCTGGAGGTCATCAAAGTGATGTCTGCATTACTCACTTGTTTGGGGGATACCTGTAGCACTGGTCAAAGCCCTGGCAATACTATTCCAGGCTTCAGACTTGTATTCTGAGTCTGAATAGTCCTGCTCCAGCAACCGAGGCCCATGCTCCTTAACTAGGAGTCCAACAAAAACTTTGGACTCCTGGAAACCCCAGTTCTGTGTCTGAAAGCATACACCCTCACCAGCAACTCCTGACATGCCTGCCATAGCTGAAGCTGAATGTATAAAGAGCATTTTCTGCCAACTGAATTTTAGATGCTGATGTTTTTCCACCTATTGCACATCTCCTGCTTACTGAGAGTGTGCACATTTTGGATTTGCAACATTTGAAAACATTGCTCATTGCTTACCATCACACAAACATGGTAGGTGAGGGTGCTCGCTGTTGGGCACCCTGTTTGTGTGATGTTAAGGGATGCACAACACCAGCAAGCACTGCAATTTCAAGATTATTTGGTAAACAGGCACTTGGGTAAATGTGCTAGTCAAATGGACCATGTCTATGGTTCTCCTACACTTACAGCCATTACTACAAGAAGGTTGAGATAACAGTTGCGTATGTTGCACTTCACTGATATAATCTACAAACTCACATCAGTAAAGCAAAATTTGGACACACTGCACTAGAACCCTGGGCCATCTGCACTACAAAGCTACACTTAACACGTGCTGCCACAGGATTAGTGACATGATATCCCCTATCTGAGTAGTTATTGTTAATCATAGTGCAACTGCAACACTGCTTACCATGTTTGTGTGATAGCCAGTATTATTGATTGAATGCATCCAGTTTATGTTTGTGGCTGCCTGGGTACTGTCTACAACCTGGGAGGTCCATTCCTATGGTTTGTGTGCTGCTGCACTTCTCACACATCAGGTGAACACAGCTAAAAACATTTTAGCCAATGGCACATCGCTCAAAGACTGGACTCAAAAAAGAAAAATACACTAATAAAAGAAAAGGGAGATGCTCCAGATTTCTGCAGAATGTCCAGATTTCTGCAGAATGTCCAGATATTTGCATTATGTTTTTGGGGTCTTCCTTGTAAAATGCTTGGTTTACTGGGAAATCACTGAAGATTGAAATCAACGCATAATGAAATACATTTCAGTTTCATACATCATATCCTGGTAACACAAATCCTTTTAGTCTACCTACTGTCTGTAGTTATCAGTACACTATAGTAACTCTGTCCCTATTGTTGGCCCTTTGTCTCCCCATTAGTTTAGTATTTGTCCAGATTTCTTACACTAAAAGGTTTGGTGGTATAATCCACATTCAATGTACAGGTTTCACAGCCAGCAACACTGGTGCAAGCCATGAAACCTTACTTATGCGTGCTACTTAATATTCATGCCCCATGCCATGCGATGCCACTCAATGAGCACTATGACTTACATGAAAACACTCTGCATAAGCACTGCATGGAACCTACATGGAGTTTATCGAATCCCACTGCGCATGTCAAGTTTAATGCATGATTATGATAAATGGTGGTAAAAGTTTATCTTTTATATTAATTTTTGTGTTCCTATGTCTTAAGTGATAATTTAATGAAGGTGTTAACAAACACAAACTTATGGGTGGGCACTAACAAGGTATAAATGGTGCACTAGATTAATTTGCCTTGTAATTCTTATTATTTTAATACCCTAAATCGCACCATCATTAATTTTCTATAGTCTACTACACTTTTCTATCAAATGTGATTACATTAAAAATGCATCCTCTTTAGATTAATATTTAAATATTTCCAAAAAAAACACTGGAATTTCTTCAACAAAGGTTGCTACTCCAAGTAAGTTCCATGAATGAGAAGTATTAGCAGCCACCAGCACATAGTAAAGCTTTATTAAAATCAATAACACATTAGCGCTTTCGGGCTAAGCCCTTCATCAGACAAACAGCAAATGTAAAATGTCTTTTTATATACACATCGAAAGCAATTTCAACCAATCAATCATTAATATTTTACCCGTCTCTTTCTAAGAGCTGGCTTTAAAGGTATAATACCGTTTAAGCCAGGTGCTTGATCTGCACCCAATTCAGTTATCCATTTTGTCTCATTATACTTGGTTATATTCACAATATCCCCTCCCCTGGTACCCATACTAACAATCTGTATAACCATGAAGGAAAACAAGTGGTTAGGGTACCTCTTTACATGCTGAAATAATGCATTATGTACATTGCTCAGACGTATCGCAGACATATGCTTTCAAATTCTTTCTTTCAATTTGCAATTTGTTTTTCCACTATAATAACAATTATAGAGTACAATGCCCACTTCTTGATGTAGCTATCTAGACACATCATATAGCTAAGAAGACCTCAGAGGTGCCTAACTAAGATCATTATGGGCCAAGAGATCCTTGTTACCAATACATGTTTGGAGTCGTCTCTGTATATCCTGTCTCTTATATACTCTTTACAGAAAACTGTTTTGTATTCCTGCCATGAACAACCCAACCTACCACAATCATTAACTTCTCTACAAGAAAAGCATCTCCACAAACACCAGAATTAAGGATTTAAATTTCAACCAGCATATAAATAACACAGTCTAAAATAAAATAAATACCCAGCATTTAATCCATCTTTGGAACAAATTGACCTTACATGCAAAATAGAACGACACCCTTGCATCCTTCAAAATCAACCCAGATAATTGGGTGACCATCTGCAAATTAATTCTTGGTAAGATGTGCTTTGACCTTCTAAAAGTTGAAAGGACATCATGAGAATGGGCATTGGCAAGGCCCAAGTGGTCTCTTGAATTTTTTGTTTTTAAATCGCTTTAATCGTGTTATCCTTTTTCAACCTGTTTTTTTTTTTTTCTTGGCTCCATTAATTCATATGCACTATGGTCATTCAACAATTTTAATAACCTTTTATTATGTCTTGATAAGCCAGAAACAAAAGCTCTGACAAAATGCTGCCATAATCTACTTCAATTCCATTAAAAATCCACTCTCACTATGTACTCTTTCAGCACACAATTTCCCCTATAAGGGAGAGAAGAAATGAAACAAATTGAGTCAACAGTTTATCCCACATAGATAATTTTGTGTACGATTGTGCTTTCTATACTATAATTAATCCAATCCTCTCCAGATATACTTGTCAGTTTCATATATAAGTAGTTAACCTGTTAAACGCCACAATGATAAACTAAAATTAAAACTAAATACATTTTGGTTTCTTTTATTTGCAAAGTCCTGTATCACATGTGTCCCCTTTGGCACAAAAAAGAGCACTATGTCCCATTACCAGTTTCACAGGCAAATGAAAAAGGTCAACCACAGCTGCACCTTTTCTCTGTCTATGAGGTGCTCATTAAATGCAAAGCAGTTCTTATTTAGACAAAAGGCTTACCATTCATACAGAAAAGTACTACCAGAATGTAATTCTACAAAACAATAGAGCCTGCATAACATTATAGTGTTAAACAAATGAATATAAGCAACAGTAGCATAAAAGCAACTAATACATTTTACAACACACTCCATCTTTCTCAGAATATAATATACTTGTAAGATAAGATGGACAGTTTCACATGCTTAAGTAACTGCTGATGAAGAAATATATTCATATATATATTACACACACACACACACACACACACACACACACACACATATATATATATATATATATATGTGTGTGTGTATGTGTGTGTATCTATATATATATATGTTTCTGGCAAACCTTGACAACCAAAGATATTTGGCTAAACTTGAGGCTTTCGAATACTTTCATAATTTTTAAAAATTGAATAAAATGCAGGTATTTTGGAATTTCTAACTGACAATAATTATTTATTAATTTGTTCTCAGTCAAAATATCCAACTGTTTATTCAATTTAACAAACATTCACAGAGTTCTTCATGATTTTTATATTGCCAGATATATATTCACTAGTTTATATGTTTGTCTGTTTTACAAATTAGCTTCACACTTGACATTGCTATTTTATGTGATCATTTTTAGACAAATGCTGCAAGTCTTGTCACTAATTTTCTTATATTGCGACTGATATTATTTTTATCCATCTTTAACAATTCCTTATAAATATCTTCAACATTAAAAGAAAGCATACCCAACAAAATATTTTAATTATTTAATTTAAAACAAAGTTATCAAAGGGCTTTTTTCTAGTAATTGCGCAATGTAAAAGGACAATAAGCAGCAAAAACATTATTCTAAATCTGATTCGCAACAAAAGTAAACATTAGCTTCTTCTTTGCTTCTGTCAAAATCAACATATTTTCAATCCACATTTTCATTAACACAACTCAAATAAAACATTCACTGGAGTTTTCATAAAAAAAAATGGATTTTTTTTTGCTAACATAGTTTTAGCAAAGATGCAATCATACATTTTCAGACTAGCTTTAACTCTGGGCCGGATTCACGATGGCTTGCACGGAGTCTAAGAGTAGAATAAGACTCCATGCAGCCATCATGTCCGACGAGCGATCCAGGAACAGCCTGTAGGGGCGTGTAAGAGAGCTCCTAAAACGGCTCTTACACTGACAGGGCCGGGACATACAAATTACCTCAATTGCAGCTAAAACGCATGCAAATGAGGTAGATTTGTGATCCAGGAAACCCGAACCTGTCCGAGTAAGAGTAGTGTTATCTGCAGAAATGTACTCAGTTGACAACTGAGTACCGTTCTGCAAATAGCAAAATGGAGCCGTGACAGCTCCAAATAAAGGTTGCATCCAGTAGAGGAAGCATGCCAATGGCCAAATATATGGCCATTGGCAATGTTACCCGATGCAAAATGAAAAAAAAGTAATTTAATTTTTTTTCCCGATTTTCCATGTTTAAGCATAGCGCAGCGTCGCGCAAACAGGCTCCGCTCAAAAAAACAGAAAAATAAAAATTAAAACCCACAAATGTGGATTTTATGGGGATTTGTATTGTACAATGCAAGGCAATGGCAGGCTGAAGACAACATGGTTACCGAGTAGAGGTTGCTAATTGGGGAACGCAGTCTAAGAGATGTAACCAAGCATTAGTAGGCAATCCTATGCAAATGAGGGTAAGGATAGTGAATCCCAAGTCTACATAGCAAATGAGCACAGTCAGTGGAGTGTAAGACTAGGATAAGGGGAGTAGCAGAGTAGGATATAGGTGACATCAGGAGGGGGTATGTATGAAAGAAGATAATCTCATTGGAAAAGGAGTGTCATGTGTTAGCTGTCAGTTGCTCATCACTGGAAGAGGTGTGGCATCAGGTATCCTAGCTAAAGTCAAGAAATAGAAGGTGTACACTGTGGGTATCACCAAAGTTTCTTGAAAAATGCTTGCAACATGTATGCGCGCGTGTGCACGCCTGTAAACCCGAGTAAGACAGTGTGCGTGCATGGAAGCATCAGTGCGCGCATTTATGATGGAGTAAACATGTATAAGGCAGTTTAAAGTCTTGTAAGTGCCTCTGCGCTCGTATGCACGCATTTAGGCAGGGATTAGCTGGTGTAAGTCCGTCTAAGCCTGTGTGTGCACATGTTAGCACGTGTACGCGCGTCTGCGCTAGTGTGCACGGCGCTGCCCCTTGAGGAAATGGAAAGGGAAAAGGAAGCACAACAAACAGTAGGAAGTTAACCAGGGAGAGTCAGCAGAGCTAGCGGGTGGAAATTATCAGAATCAGGCAATTACACAGGCAGTAAACCAGTCCAGCCCAGCCCAGCACTTAAAACTCTGCAAACAACTTTTCACCATGTATTGCTCAGAGACAATGCAGCACTGCAGTAAGCTAAGAGAAGTGAATACTGAAAAGGCTTAACTGAGACAAAGAAATGTTAGGGGCTGCCATTGCTGTCATAAATCGACATATGCAACATGCTGAGGGTGGTGACAATGGGAAAGCTGCCAACCAACCCCCAGTGAGGAGATAGAGAAGAGTGTACAGGCCCAGGGTAACCTACCAGGGGCTACATGAGCTGGAGATAGTGGAGCACTATAGAGTGGACAGAGACCTCATGCAGCAAATTGTTGAGCTGTGCAGGCCACGCCTCACACACAGAACCAACAGAGGGGAACCCATTCCAGTGGAAACCAAGGTATGTGTTGGCCTACAAATACTAGCAACAGGTACCTTCCATAGACCAACTGGTGATATGATGGGGATATCACAGGCATCAGCATCCAGGGTACTGCACCAGTTTCTGGATGCCATGTCAGCACATGTCGGTGATCATGTATATTTCCCCAATTCCCGTGCGGTATTGGCCAGCAATATGCATCTCTTCCAGCAAATAGCGGAATACCCTGAGGTAGTGGGTGCAATAGACTGCACGCACATACGCAACAAAGCACCAGCTGGTGAGCTGGGTAGGGTCTACTTCAACCGCAAGGGCTTCCCCTCCATCAACTGCCAGGTCGTGTGTGATGCCCAGGGCATAATACTGAATGTGTGTGCTGGCTGCCCTGGAAGCTACCATGATTCCCATATCTGTCATCTGACGCAGCTGTACCAGACATTTGCCAGTGGGGACATCCCACATGGTCACCTAGTGGGGGATGCTGGCTATGCACTGGAGCCGTGGCTGATGACACCCATCAGAAACATGCACACACCTGAACAGGAACGCCATAATGAGGCACACGCACAAGCACGAAATGTAATTGAGCGTGTGTTTGGGCTGCTCAAGTCATGGTTCCGGTGCCTGGACACATCTGGTGGAGCCTTGCAGTACACTCCAACTACATGTAACCAAATTGTCATGGTATGTGCTATGCTACATAATATGATACTGCGAAAACAGCTGCAGCAGGACCAGCATAGGCCTGGCCCAAACAGCCCCCCATCATTGCCAAGGTCATCACAGGCAGAGCGTGACTCGGAGGAGGAAAAACCTGAGCCTGCCCCAGTAGGCAGAAGGAGGCATGTCCAGTATGCTTTGGCCTTGGCAAAGAAACAACGCATAGCACATACACTGGCTCAGTAGGAACCCTGGAAATGATACCTCTCTCTGACCCGCACATATAGTAAAAGAGATGCCTAAGTTGACACTATCTGCTTCAAACATGTACAGGGAGTGTAGTATGTGCATCCAACATAGGCAGCCCTGCAGCACCACCTGAGGCATGATTGCCATGTGTCAAGCAATTTAAGGTAGTGCTAAACAGCATTTACCACCATGTAGTATATGCAAACAGAATACACACACCAACTAGTACAACTGTGGTCAGTGTTGAGTAATATTGGGCAATGTCCAGCAAAGTTGGTGAATATACAGCAATGTCGGACAAGCCTGGTCTAAGTAGGGCATAGCAGAATAAAAGCCAACATGCTCATATTTGCTTAACTGCCCCTTAAGCAGTCTGGTCTGCTCAGTATGGAAATATAAAGCAGTGATGAGCCTCGAACCCAGGATACTGTGCACCATAGTTAAAGTACTGAACCACTAAACCATGACAGCATTGCACTGTTCAGCCAGTATGAAGGAATGTTGATAAGTCTATGCAAAGTATCTCATGGAAACCCTGAAGGCACAGAATAATCCCTGTTGAGTTATGACACAAAGTTGAGTCCTGCAGTAAGAACAGAACTTGACTTCCAACATACACAGTATAAATGTTAATATCGGTCATGTTCACACACATCCACAAATGAAGTGGACTTCAGATTGCAACATACTGAAAGGTCACACTGGGCATGCTCACACACTTGGATAAATGAGACATATGTCAGGCAACAAAACATGGAAAGCCTGAACTGGGCATGCTCACACACTTAGGCCATGTCTGACTACAGCAGTGGACCACACATCTGGCAGTTGCATGTGTTAACCCAGGAACCTCTAACTATCCAGCAATCTGCCCTGTGCACACAGTTACATGACAACAGACACTTATATAATATAGTGGAACCCTGTCTTGATCAAACATGTTCCACAGATACCTAAGTTGTTCATAGAAACTGGGAAAGCAAAGATGATAAAGACCTGCAAACAGTATCAGCAATAAATATTGTACATCCTGAGCAGAAGCATAGGTTCAGGGGTCGATAGTAGGCTATCTGTCCTAGGGTATGTACAAGCCTAGCCAGAGTGTGTTTGGCTTTTGCAGCCATGTCAGAGTACTACACTGTGCCAGTGAATAGTAGGTCACACAAGATATCCCATGTATGTTTAGGCTACTGTGCCTCTGTATAGCAGGGACACAGAAGAGATCCCAGGGGTGAGTTTGCGATTTCCCATCCATGTGTCCAGATTTGGCTTGAAGAGGGTCAGCGAGGGGCTATGTCTAATATGAATTGGGATTCTATTCCAAAGTGAGGGGAGCCTCTGGGAAGTGAATCTGTCCCTCCAGCATGTCCTTTTTATTCCTGTGCTGAGGTTTAAGTCACTGGAGCGTGTATCTCTAAGGGACTTGGATTTTTGAGGTGGAGCATGTCCATTAATTCGGGCTTTGACATGGCTTTGTATTTCAGGCATAGATTGCCTCTGAGTAGGTGGTACGCAACTGAGTAGAGCTGGAGTTTCCTTAGGTGAGCTGCATATGACATCTGTTTGTAGCCCATGACCCTCTTGGAGAGGTACTTTTGGGTCTCTCCAGGTGCTGCAGGTGTCAGGTAAGGTACATCCCAAAAGGGCCATTGTATTCAAGTATGGTGCTGATGACTGACGAGTAGAGGGGCACAATGACCTCACTTGATGTAGATGCGACGTGATAAGGTGGCATATATAGAAGGTGTTTGTAACCACTTTGGCAATGTGATTATCAAAGGAGAGATTACTATCTACATTGGTCCACAAATCTCAAGTTACTACTTCTGTACTTAATGGATTACCACTTATGTGGTAGTTTGTGTGCACCTTGTTTTTCACAAAGGGGATGACTATGCACTTTATAGCATGTAGCTCGAGCTTGTGGCTCTGGCAGCAAACATCCATCTCTGTGAGACCCTTATGGAGGATGCTTTTGTTAGCTGGAGAGTCAATTATGGCCCCCAGTTTGCAGTAATCTGCGAACCTTGTCAGCCATAATGCCCCCGTGTTAGCCTGAACCTCAAAGAAGTATATACCGAACCAGAGAGGTCCCAGAACTGAGCCCTGTGGGATGCCACTTGTAACTGGTTTGTATTTGGACATGGCACCTGCGATTCTGACAATGTGGGTTCTATCCCTGAGCCAGTTTGCAACCCATCTTGTGATATAGGGGTTGATATTTAAGCTGTTAAGCTTATGTATGATATCCGAGTGGGGTATTGTGTTGAATGTTTTTGCGAGGTCCATGTAGGCTGTGTGGACTACCTTGCCCTCATCCATAGCTTTGGTAACTGTTTCAAAGAAATCAACTAGGTTTAAGAGGCTAGATCTATCCTTAACAAAGCCAAATTGGGTAGGGTCCAGTGTCTGGAGGCTCCCAATGTCTTTGTTTATGAGTTCCATGATAATACACTCCATAGCTGTACAGACCAGACTAGTCAGGCTTATGGGGCGATAGTTCCCAGGGTCTGTTGTGGCACCACCTTTGTGGAGTGGAACCACTGTAACTGTATGCCATTATTCGGGTACATATCCTGTAGTAAGGCTAAGTTTGAATAGTGACTTAATGTAAGGGTTCAGTTCTTCTTGGAGCTTGTGTAAGACACAGCCTGGGATACTGTCCGGTCCCATAGCTGCTGTGTTTTCTGCTTTGGTGAGGGCAGCTTTCACCTGTGCATCTGTGATGTCAGGGAGATTACAATCAGTTGGGATAGGCATTTGTTCCTTTGTGGGTGAAGGGGGGAGAGGTTTGTGCTGAATCTGTCTGCCTGGATGTTGGCTGTCTGTAGTTTCGGTATATTTTGTACCATTATGCAATAATTCAGAGCATATCTGGGAGTTTCCACCCATATTATAGACATAACTAAAGAAGGACTTGTGATTATCTGTAGTGTCTAGGGCAATTTCCCTTTTGAAACTGGCCTTTGATGATTTTATGAGGTATTGAAGTTTCTTGTTAATACTGATCAGAGATGGCTTCCATTTTTGGGATTTTGCTCTGTCATGTAGTAGCTTCCTCCTTCTGTTGTATAGCTTATTTATGGCCAGGGTCCACCAAACAGGTCTCCTGTTTTTGGAGGAGTGAGGTTTCATTTTATTTGGGATAGCACGATCCATGCATTCCTGCAGGTGCTCATACAATGCATTTGTAAAGGATTCTGAGGATTGGCCTGTTATCCTCTGGCCTGTGGGCTTTGAAGGATTCCACCTCAGTCTTGAGAAGTGCAAAGTTGGCATTTGAGAAATTCTATACAGTGATTTCATTGGCTGGGGGTGGGGATGGGATACGGATGTCCATGGAAATTTGTTAATGGTCTGATCTTACCAATGAGGGGTTTATCTCTGGTGTGGAACATAGAGTCCCCATGCTGGTGATGACCAGGTCCAATATGTTGTTCCCTTTTGTGGGAGTGGTGACCAGTTGTTCCATCGCATTACAATTTATAACTTCAAGGAACCATTGGGCGAGTGTGTTTGGGCATGAGTAGTTGTTGCAGTCAATGTTTGGGTAGTTGAAGTCACCCAATAATATAGTTGTAGGAGAGACCTTGATATTCTCCAGTGTTCTCAGGAATGCTAAGTGGGGTTCCTGTAATAGGGAGGGTGTTCTGTAGCAGGCTACAAACTGAAATGCAGTTTGGCCTGCTGTTAGTTGCACATGGATGGTTTCTGATGCTTCGTGCAGTGCCACTAACCTGGAGGTGTAGGTATCTTTGATGAATATAGATACTACCCCTCCTTTTGTGCTTCGGTCCGAGTTTTGTGTGTGAAACGCATGGTATGAGCTTTAACCTGGTAGTGCTGGGGTGCTCTCAGGAGCCTTGAAACAGGTTTCTGTTACTGCACAGACATTGATATTCTCCATACTGAAGAGAGCCTCAAGTGCGTGCATCTTGAGGTGTAGACATCTGGCACTGAGTAGCATTACCTCTAGATTTTGTGTCCTTGGGTTGTCAATGGAGGGGTGTATGTCCTTTGAGCCTCACCTAAAAAATGCACTATGGGGGTGACAAGAGGCATGGCCAGTATACAAAAGCCTAAGGGTGACAGGTGCAAGCCGTCCTTGGCGAAGCAACGTGGCTTGTCAGGCATGTCATCCCAGGCTGACAGACACTGGATCCCCATTGAATGACACCAATACTTTAGACAATTGTTTAAACTGATCATTTTGTCTGTATACTCTGGCATCATTCATGGTGAGGGCAAGATGCTACCCAAGGTCAGGGTCATACCAGCCTGGGCTACATGATCAGAGAGCTGCTGTATGTCTCATGTCTTGTAGTCCAGGGAGGTACGTCTCATGTCATTCACACCTGCATGGACAATGACAGAGTCATACTTGTACCTGCTTTGGCATGACCAGAGGGATTGCGTTATGTGGTGGATCCTGCCACCTGACAGGCAGCTTACAGTGACCTTCTTCTTGTTTAGTCAGTTGAGCGGGATGTCAGTGTGCCAGACAATAGAGTCCCCTATAACAACTGTATTTGGTGTGCTGTTAGGCCTTAAGGGCTGTGACTGTGAGGCACACTGATTTTGTGAGATATGTGATTCATGGGTATTGTTGAGGGGTGGCTGTTGCTTGGGTATCTGTGGCCAGTACAGTTGCTGCAGGTGTTGGGTAAGGTACACCCCAAAGTTGGCATTATAATCAAGCACGGTTGTTATTAGTATAGGGGCACAATGACATCACTCGATCTAGATGTGAAACCATATGGGATAAGGTTGCTTATATAGAAGGTCTGTCCAACCACTGTGGCAACATGAATGTCAAAGGTGACAGTACGAACAAGTCATGTCCCCAATCACCTAACAACACCTACCATATGTAATGGAGTACTACCTATGTGTTAATGTGTGAGCATGTTTTTATTCCTAAAGGGGATGACTATGCAACTAATGGCATTTAGCTGTAGGACATGGCTCAGGCACCAGTCATCCATCTCTGAGAGACCCTGTTGGAGTATGCATGTGGCAGCTGGAGAGGTGATCATGGCACCCAGTTTGCAGCCAAGTGTGAACAAGGTCAGCCATATTCCACCTGTGGTAGCCTGTACATCAGACAAATATATACTGAACAAGAGAGGTCCCAGGACTGAGCCGTGTGGGATGCCATGTGTAACTGGTGTATAGTCAGACATGGCACCTGCAATTCTGACCATGTGGGTGCTATCCCTGATCCAGGTAGCAATCCATCATGTGAGATATGTGTTCATATCGATGCTGGTGAGCCAATGCATAATGGCCCAGTGGGTAATTGTGTGGAAACGTTTAGCAAGCTTCAGGTAGGCTGTGTGTACAACTGTCCCTATGTTGATGGACCTGTTAACTGTCAAAAGAATACAAACATGTTCAAGAGGCAAGGTCTGCCCACAACAACGCTGAAATGTGTAGGACACAGTGCATCTGTAGTTTCCTGATGTCTATGTGTAAGAGTCCCATGACAATACACTCCATAGCTTTGCATAACAGGATAGTTAGGCTTATAGGGCAATATTGTCTGTGTTCCATTCTGGCACCAACTATGTGGAGTGGGAACACTGTCGCTGTTTGCCATTCCGTGGGTACATATCCTGTAGTAACTCCAATATTGCACAGTGATGTAATGTGAGGGTTACGTCTGTCATGAAGCTTGTGTAAGATGCAAGCCGGGACACCAACTGGTCACATTGATGCTGTAATGTATGCTTTGGGGAGGGCAGCACTCACCTGTTACTGTGTGGTGTCAGGGAGGTTACACTCTGTTGGGATGGGTAGTTGCTCCCTAGGGGGGATGGGGGGGAGACATCTGCACTGAACCTGTTTGCCAGGATGTTGGCTATGCCAGTGGGTTCAGGGTAACTGTAGTCAGTATGCAGTAACTCACAGCATATCAGTGAGTGTCCACCCAGGTTACTGACATAACAGACAAAGGTCTTGTGATAGTCCTACTTGTCTGGTGCAATTGTCCATGAGAAGAAGACCTTAGATAAGTACATGAGTGATCATAGCTGTCTGCTAGTACAGATCACAGATGCTTTCCCCGTCTGGGATTGTGCTCTATCATGTAGTAGCTTCCTCCTGACATTGTACAGCTCATTAATGGCTGGTGTCTATCAGACAGGTACCCTGCCATTGGAGGAGTGAGTCTTGTTGTTATTTGGGGTAGCACAATCCATGCAGTCCACTAGGAGTCCATAGAATGTCTATGTAAAGGATTCAGCAGTCGGAGCTGTATTTCACACCGTCTCAAGGTCTCTGAAGGATACCACCTTGCTTTGGTTAAGTGAGACATTGGCTCATCAAAAGTTCACCAAGATTACCCAGGATGGGTGTGTGGACTGTATATGTATGTCCACTGAGATAGCTGTATGTTCCGACCTAACCAATGAGGGGTATATTGCTGGTGTGTAACATAGAGTCCCCATGTCGGTGATGATCATGTCCAATATGTATTCCCCCTTGTGGCTGTGGTGACTGGTTGTGCCATAGCATGTGTATGTACAAATTGTAGCGACTGTAGGGTGAGGTTGTTGCGGCTTGAGTAGTATCCCCAGTCAATATTCATGTATCTGATGTCACCCAATATAATGGTGTTCGTGGAGACCATCATATCCCCCACTGTTCCCAGAAAAGCCGTGTGTGGTTCCCGAGTATGGGAGGGTGGTCTGTAGTAGGCAACAAACTGAAAGGCAGTTTCAAACAATGGTAGTTGTATGTGTATGGTCTGTGATGCTTAGTGCAGTGCCACTAACCCGGAGGTGTGTGTATCTGTGATGTATATGGATACACCCCCTAGTTGTGCTGTCCGTTCCAAGTCCTGTGGTCAGAAAGCATGGTATGAAACATAACCTGGTAGTGCGGGTGTGCATATGTGACCCTGAACTAGGCATCTGTTAGTGCACATATATTGCTATCCCCCATACTGAGGGAAGTACTGAGTGGCCGCAATATGAGGGTAACACATCTGGTGTTGAGCAACATTACCCTTAGTGTTATTTAACCTGTAATGTCTATGTAGGTGGGTTTGTCTTTTGAGCCCTGCTCAACAAATGCACTATGGTGGTAGCAAGAGCCTTAGCCAGCATTCAAATGTCCAAGGGTGACAGGTGCAAGCTGTCCATAGTGAAGCTATGTGGCATGTTGAGCATGTCACCACAGGCTGACAGACACTGTATCCCCTATGAATGACACCAATCTGTTAGCCAAGTGTTAAACGTGATATGTTTGTCTGTATAGTGTGACATCATACTTGGTGGGTGTAAGATGCTAGACAAGGTCAGGGTCATACTGGCCTGGGCTACATCATGACACTGTTCCTCCATGTACCATGTCATGTGGTCCAGGGAGTAACATCTGAGGTTTTACGCACCAGCATGGACAATGATGGTGCCAGTCCTGTACTTGCTTTGTAGTGACCTGACTGCATATGTTATGTGTCAGATCCTGACACACGACAGACAACACAAAGGGACTATTCCCTTGTATGGGCAGGTGAGTGGTACGTCAGTGTGTCTGACAATAAGTGTAGCCTATCACAACTGTATTATCTGTGTTGTGTAGCCTGAAGGCAAGTGACTGTGTGGCACCCTGACATTGTGAACTATGTGAGATGTGGGAATTGTAGTGGGGTAGCAGTTGAGTGTGTGCCTGATGTGGAGGTCTCTGCTGCTTAGACAGAGTTCATTTACAGCATCCGAGTATGTGTATGTGTGGTAATGTGGTTTGAGTGCTGTCACCAGAGGATACGTGAGATTGATATGTGGTGTGTGTGGTTATCTTCACCACCTGATAGACTATGCCAGTCATGGGAAGAAAGTTCAGCATCCTGTATGTCTCTATAGGTGCATCTCACACATATATCTGGGTTTGTTGTGAGGAGGAGAGTGTTGTCTGTGTACATGAGGCAGACGTGACATTGTGCCTGCATCACAATATTCACAAGATGGACTGGAGAGTGCACACAAAGCCAACCCCTGGACATGCCGGGATATCATCATGACATACTCTGTAGCCAGATGACAAAGGATCAGTAGGGTGTTAAGTGTGTAAAGGAGTATATCAGAGATTAGTGCTCAGGTTTGTTGGTGTTCTGTAAAGAGTAGCTGAGAAGGAGTCCAGACTGAATCATGACACCTCCGACAGCTATGTCATATATAGCAATGTACACACATATATGTCATGAGTCAGGGCCAACTGTACCTGACTGACAATGCCGACATCCTGACAGACAGGCCCATATATACATACCCACCTCCCACCGACGATAGTCCATATCATCATACCAGGAGATATCACATGTAGAATGGAGGAACAGCTACCCCCAAAGCTAAAAGCATGGCATCAAGTGGACTACATTGATTACCAATATGTCATGCATAAACTACAGAAAAAACAGATCCTGCACCTGAACAGTCAGCTGAACCTCCCCCCTACACAGGATGTGGAACCGTTGAATGTGTTACAGCAACATATGGCACTCCACACAAGTGTTGATGCACAACACACCATGGGATGTACAGTCCAGTATGCCTATGAAGTATGATCTGCAAGCCATGGAGTCCATCATGGTTGAAGTCATAAACCAAGCTATTGGAAGCTGACATACACACAACCCTACTAACCGTGGTATGTTCATGTGCGGATCATGGTTCCCAAACATGCTAGACTGTTTGCCAGGCAGCCACACAGGACATACATCACTGAACACAGCTACACATGTCTCACATACACTTTGAATAGCCCTTTATCAACATCCCAGACACATGTAGTAGCCACAAAACCAACAAGCTGTGCATAAATATGTGTTGACATATGAAGGAATGTCGATGTGTCCACAGATAGATCACACAAGGTAAGGATTATGAGTTCCTGTTCCAGCTGTTGACACCTGATGACCCACATGGACCATTCCAGGAATGGCATAAAACAAAGTGTACACACATTACCATGTACAGTCTGATGATGTCAGCACCCTAGAAATACAGACAGAGAAGGGAAACCACCCAGTAAAGCAAATAGCGCACCGTGCTAATGCATTTCTCTGTAGTATCATAACCTAGTTAGGTAGGGGTTTGAATCCTGCAAACACTGACTGTGTGGGGGGGTGGGTGTATGTGTGTGCAATTCTTTATGAAAGGAGTGGCCTTTATGATGACTGGGAAAACACACTACAGATGTACATTCCTCTTTGGAAAGACAGATGATGTCAGCACACTAGAAATACAGACGGAGAAGGGAAACCACCCAGTAAAGCAAATAGCGTGCCGTGCTAATGCGTCTCTCTGTATTATCATAACCTAGTTAGGTAGGGGTTTGAATCCTGCAAATGTTGACTGTGTGTGTGTCACTCTTGGTCAATGCAGTGTGAGTCTTGCTTTTACTATGTTATGGCATGTTATGATTACAACAGTAAGTGCATTGCACACATAAGGTATATGTGTTGCAAATATATATGTGTACATGTTCCCTTAATCAGTACATAGGTGTGAAGCCTGCATACTACATGACTACATTTGTTGCCATTGACAGGTTGTGCCGCAGCTTCTCAGATCATAGGTCACATATGTATGTATGTGACAGGCCCATCCACTGTCGTGATCCGTGGCCAAGGTCATCTGTGCCACACACACCCATGACAGTTACTTTACAGTAGTGTGAGTGAGGGTATATGCCTGGGGTATATGTCAGGCATGTTCATACACAACCATGACTGCCAATAATGGACAGTCTTTATAGGTGTACAACCACCTTGTGTATATGCATCCAGGCCTCCAATGTGTCATGTGACACACCTTGGGACTTCACAATACCTATGGATATGTGGATACCAAGGGACACATGACATAACATGAGGCTGTATGTACACATTGGTACCCAACATACATGTTGAGGGCTACCACCAATGTGGTACTGACGGGATAGGAAGTATTGTACATGTGGATGACTATGCCATAGTCGGCTTACTGTTTTACAGCATGTATCACATGACAGGCATCTGTCTGTATGATACCCTTGTGTAGGATATGTGTCCCATCCAGGGAATGGATTGTAGGCCACTGCATGCATTACCAGATGTGGATGGCCACATCCCTAGTGTGTTTGCATGTACCGAAGGGGGCTATATGCCAAACAGGTGTGGACACAGGAATGGGTGGCGGTAATTACCACTGGTTAGTGTTATAGTGTAGCACTGGAAGGATACAACTGTTACTGAGTTCCCTATGACTGTGTGTCATTTGTCAGGACAACATCCAATGATTGCTTATAGTCATGCTGTTGAGGTTATGTATACTACCAGACAGCAAATCATTGACAGATACTAACAGTATCAGCCACAGCATGGTGTCTACCCATGTCATACACACATGTCTACCCATGTTAGTACATAACTGTAGTAGAATGCATACTGGCCATTGAAAGATACTGTGACATGTTCACTATGTGTACAACAGGGTATGCCACATGTCCCATGTGTCTACTATGCACATACATACAGACAGTGCGCACCCACCATGTTCACAGATGTACACTTGCTAATCTGTACTGCACACATCACACACATACTGTCCACTCACTAACACATGCTGGCAACACATTACACATCAGCCAAGTGGCACATGGGTGGACAATACATAGTCAGACCTAACAGTGGTGTAAACAATGTTACATTGACAATCAGAGCTTTGATGAATAATGTCTGCTGAGATATACCTACAAGGATGTCATTACACTTTCCTGTTGACAACTTGCTAATATTGCTACACTGCTATAGTGTCACCCTATGCATCATCACCATGTTAGCCTGTTCTTCCATCAATGTTACAGATGACAGGAGGCAACACAGGTATCATCATATGCACAGGGCGTTATGTTGTTTGCCAGAGCCTGACATTGACCCATCCAATCAACATGTCTGTGTGTGTGTGTGTGTGTGTGTGTGTGTGTGTGTGTGTGTGTGTGTGTGTGTGTGTGTGTGTGTGTGTGTGAGGGACAACAGTACAGCATGGGCCAATGTTGATGTAATGTGTGTGTGTATGTGTGAGCCCTAGTTGTTTGGTTAATGTGTGTGTGTCTGCATGCACACAGCTCCACCATGTGGCTGCCATATACAGTAATTTGTGGGACAGCCACAGACTGTACCTGCTAGGCCATACAGATTATTGACTCTGGCCATGGACACAGTACCTGTGCCTGGCAGGGGTGCTACGGACAGTATCGGGTACCAACCCTGACTGGGTACTGTCCTCAGAGGCAGAGGTGGGATGACTGGACACATGTCCCTGCTGGGAATGGCCAGAGCCATGTGCACGTGGTCTACTGGGACAGTCAATGGACAGGCCAGCCCCAGCATTGCTGGGGCTGGTACTGCCACTACGGGAGTGGCTATGACCCAGGGGCTGTCTGCAACCACTGCCAGCTGTTGCTGTTGCTGGCATGCATCTGCATCGACATCGCAACCATCCCGCACGGTCCTGGCTCATGGATGACATATTGTGGAGGGCATCTATTGTCTCCCCCCAAAGTCTACCAATGACCTCTGTGTAAGTCCGAATGGCACCGACAAGGTCACGGATGCTGTCATTGATAGCGGTGTAATGTGCCCTCTGCGCCCTAAGTCCCTGCCTGGTGTACCATTCCATACGTGCCTGAGCCTGCATTACAGCCCGGAACATACTGGATGTCGTGAGACCAGTGAGGGCACGCCTACCAGGGGCAATATGACCAGCGGTGCTCCCCCGAGAACCCCTGGACCTCCGCCTATGTTGTACCATTCCAGGAATATGGCTATGGCTGCTGTGAGGGGGTGCAAGTGCCATGGGTACCACACTCTTCTGGTCAGTGACAACTGTATGCTGTCCCTCGCCTATGGCCATTGGTGGTGAGGGATGTATTGGCAGTATGAGTGTGCGCATAGATGGGGTTGAACGCTGTGTACTGTCGATTGGTGGACCAACGACAGACCCTGTCAAACCTCCCTGTGTCAATATACATGTCTCATCATCAGCACTATTCATGGCAATGGCTTCAGGTTCCCTGCTGCATTCTGCCAGCCCTAACTCAGCACCTGTGAGAAGAAGACAGGAAACACACTTTACGGTATACACATGAGAACATGCACACATGCACACATGCACACATGCACACATGAACACATGAACACATGAACACATGAACACATGCACACATGCACAGTAATACACTCCTCACTACAGCACATACACACACACCAGCAATCCAACACATACTCTATAGTGAGTGAAGGTGGGTGTCAGTATCACAAGGTAAACAGTCACCACACACGTGTCAGCATGCAGAATATGTGTTGCACAAGACCATATAGTGCTAGTGTAGACGCCCCAATGTAATGGCAGTATACATGGCTTTGTTGCAACTGTGTCGTTGTTCAGTGATTGGCTACACCCTGGAACACAATTTGTACATGGACACAACCCAATGTGTGTCAAGTGACCTATACACCAACTAGCATTCCAGGACATATATGTGACACTTTGTTTGGATGGCAACTGCTGTGCATATTGTGTATACTGGCATATGTAAGCACACACACAACATGCTATGCATATTGTGTATAGGTGCATATGTTTGCACACGCACAACATTGAGGTGCAAAGCAATGACTGCTATGAGTATAGCATGTTTTCATGTACTGCATATGATAAACGTGTTCTGTTGTGTACAGCTGTAGCAACTATGCATATCTAAGGTGCAGTACAGTGCTGCCACGCTTGTGTCTGCTGCACTGTGCAGTGTATGTGCTTAAGGCAGCTACTGACTTTAATGTGATGATTAATGTCTCACAGCAAACATGGACAGCATGTATTATGTGTAGGTGTGTTACGTGTACATGGCCTACACCTCACCTATGACATGCACATTTCATTACCATTATGAAAATGTTAACACACTCACCAGCATGTACCATCTGCCCTGCTGTCACACCAGAGTGACCTACAAGAATATGACACAGTTTATCAGTGGCCACAACTGTGGCATTGCTGCCGTGAGTGAGTGCGCTAATCTACAGTGGAACAACAGTCAACAGTCACAGGTGTGGAGATACTATTCCAAATATCAGTATTGCACACAAGAGGCAGCACAACTGCTAAACACACAGTACACATCTCACATAAGCATATTCTAACAATACAGGTAACAGTAGTCTACAGCTAGGGCATATTACCTGCATGCTCCATGTCATCCTGCTGGGTAGCTCCGGCCTCCATGATGATACATGCATGATGTTGCTGCTGCTGTAGGCCAGGAGCCACCACACTTAGGAGCAGCTCCTCCACTCTGGTGAGGGGGGATGTATGGGCGCACCACCACCTGTGGCAAGCTGTTATCTATGGATATCAGATGCACGCTGCCGGACATGTCTGATTAAATCATTGCAGTGATGGCATACCTGCTCATATGTCTGGTTATGCATGCCTATGTCATTTACCCGGCGAACAAGATCCTGCCACAGTGCAGTGCACTCATGCTGGTGCTGGCTGGCCCTGCAAAAAAGCCGTGCATTGTTTTGATACAGGCTGGCCTGTATGACCTCCTCCTCTGCAGCTGTATACACAGGATTGCGGCGATGAGCCATAACCCTGGAAGACAATTAAACAATATGTGTGAGCAAGTCATGTCGCACACTTAACATTATGAAGTACAGATATCACTTAACTGCCAGATATAGCATCTGTCTGTCTATCAGAGGATACACACCTTCAATACCACTTATCAGTGCTCAGCCCACAACTGCCTGACAATGGCTGCCGCACTCCATACAACAAACCAGTATATACCAGTACTTGACACACTGTATTGGATACAATGCACAACCTCACACTGGGGGTAGATATCAAGCTAATGCATGACAAATATTGTCAACCAATGCAATGAATGTAAGGTACAGTTACAGTATTAACAGTAAACCACCCTAGTCTTTGATGCCATACCCCTACCTAACATATGTGCACGGTTGTTAATATAGCTGGCATACTGCTGTAACAGAGTATACATGTTGCTAGGTACACACACATACCCTGTAACACACATGTGATTGCGGCCATGGTACAGGCATCATTACACACACATTAGTCAAACATACAACACACAAATGTATGCCAACACAGATGAGCATTACCTGTGTACCTTATAGTACTGTGTGCCCCTACTTACAGATACCTATGCCTGAGGAATGTAATCTGTGCAGACTACAGGAAGCACACAAGACAGTGATACCAGGGAATGTGAACATACACCATACTGTGGTGTTTAGGCCTACACCTTCAGGTAGTACAACAGTTCATATGTGAACTGGATTCACCAGCAGTACCACTTACTGAGCATACATGTACTGCTACAGCCTACAATGGGACACCACAGTCATACACAAGGTACTACATCACAACATATGCCATCCTACTATGTCTGCATCCCAATAACTGACACATCTTTCTCTGCCCTCACACCTAGGACACAAACTACCATGACAGACACAACCTCACGCTAAGCTATCACACCTTTACAGACCTTGCACACAGTCAGTATCACACTCATTCCACCTCACATAGGTGATATTGCACTGGATACATGTGTGTGCGCATTGTGTCATAGGTAGGTAATACACTATTGGGCCGGGGCCTACAGCAGCCTAGCCATATGCTACCCTGCCATTTAACACACATGTAATGTGATTACACTTGCTCCTGTCAAACGAATACACAGAGGTGACTCACAGGGCATATTACCTATCTCCATAACATTCATCAGGGGTATGTATGACATCTACTATTGATGAGCCATGTTTATTAATGCTGGGTAGTTTAGTCCAGAGTATGGCATATTTGTGTATAGGAACCTGTACCTCCAGCATGTGCTGTTCAGTGTGTTGACATGGATTAGGGCCCTAGGTCATGTAGCCCAGAGGGATTGTGAGGTGTTGTCATGGTGGTTGGCCGACCGCTATGGGTGTGACATACCTCTGTATGTCTGGCAGCAGTAACCTCTGTGTATGATGTATGCAATGCACTCTAGTTGTGGTTTTATGAGTCAGTCTGCATAGGGCATGTGTTTGGGGCAGTGTCACTCTTTGTTAGGTATGTCTGTGGCCTTTCCACTTGCTGTGGTTGTCATGTGAGGTACATACCACATGGGGCATTGTGAGGAGTAGGGGGTGCACTGACACCTTTTGTGATGACACGTACCACGTAGAGGGATTACAAGACTAGTGTGAAACTGTGATTATCAGAGGGGAGGCTACTGCACACCATGTCCTATGTTCCCTTCCGACACCTTCAGTGTTGGGCAGGCAACCACCTATCTGGTAGTTAGTGTGTAAAGTGTTTTGGAATGGGGTATGGTACTGCAGTATCAACATTGGTGTTCAGTCAATGCGTTGGTCACCAGGCACCTGTTGCAGTACGTCTGACCCCGTGTCTCCCTCTCTCACTCTATATATATAGATATACATGTATACATATATGTATATATATATATATATATATATATATATATATATATATATATATATATATATATATAGATATAGATATATAAATGGATATATATATATATATATATATATATATATATATATATATATATATATATATATATATATATATATATATATATATATATATATATATATATATATATATATATATATATATATATATATATATATATATATATATATATATATATATATATATATATATATATATATATATATATATATATATATATATATATATATATATATATATATATATATATATATATATATATATATATATATATATATATATATATATATATATATATATATACATATATATATATATATATATATATATATATATATATATATATATATATATATATATATATATATATATATATATATATATATATATATATATATATATATATATATATATATATATATATATATATATATATATATATATATATATATATATATATATATATATATATATATATATATATATATATATATATATATACCTATATATATATATATATATATATATATATATATATATATGTATATATATACATACATACAGGTATATATACACATACTTGTAAACATCCATTGCTGTACATATACATGCACATATAGGCACATATACTGGCCACCTTTCATGTTGGGAATATGAATCATTAAACAGTTGTGAGACATACAATATTGTAAAAATATTGCACAGTGTTATGTAGAATGCATTTTGCTGTCCTCAGGCCATATAGCTGTAGCAGACCTCATTGTCTCTGTCCCACAGCATTTAACCACCACATGACATATACCTGCACCGCTTGCTGTTTTCAATGCCACACACTACAACCTACATAGATATGTGGACATAGCAACATTCAACTACATATATATGTCTAGCCTTCACTAACAGTTGCAGTATGTACCTTGCCCTATGCACATCTGCATTTACATATAGATATGGACTGCGCACACATATGGAGGGTTCACAGTATGTACAGTACCCTTCATACACATCATTCGCATCCCACCAAATACATATCTGTTACATACCTTACCTTTGTGTTTCTTACCTCTGTCTGTTGTACCTGTTGACGTTTATTTTTCTTTTTAAATATTTTTTTTTTGGTGTCTACAAACACCTCTGTTTGTTTGTTTGTTTGTTTTTTGTCTGTCTGTCTCTCTCACTTGCTTGCTTGCTTGCTTGCTCTCTCTCTCTCTCCATATGCTGCCATGATGCCATTGCATGTGTGGACAGCAAATACAGGCTGCTTTTGTAGGTATCTGCACATGTGCATGTGACGGCCTCTGCACCAATTGGTGCCCACCATTTAGTAATTGCATGCAGCCTGCTGTGTGTTAATTGCAGTTCTCACTGTGATTTCAGGACACTGCTATAAAATGATAGGTTAGGTAGGCATAGGCCTTTCAGTTTTGCAAGGTGGGGACCATGCTTGTTTGCTGTGGACACTGTTGTGTGAGTCAGAAGGTTGGTATATGTCTCATATCTGAAGCTGGGTTGTAGACAGTGAAATGCATGTTGTACTGAAACCTGACTGTTGCTTCTTCCAGTACACTCTTCTCAGTGTGTCAGTTTACTCCTACCTCCTAATGCTAACACTGGATACATGGGAGTATGTACTTTGTTTTGGAATTAGGAAATTAACTAGCATACAACACTGGTTATTCTAATGTATTGCTCTGGCTTTCCTATATTCCCTTCACATTCACTCTTTGTAATGCATGTTATATTTCTGTCTTGAAATGTATTGCTCTGGCTTTAGTATTTCCCCTTTACATTCACTCCTTGTAATGCATGTTATATTTCTGTCTGTCTTCAAATATATTGCTCTGGCTTTCATAGTTTCCCTTTACATTCCCTTTACATTCACTCCTTTCTTGAAATGTATTGCTCTGGCTTTCGTATTTCCCCTTTACATTCACTCCTTTTAATGCATGTTATATTTCTTGCAGCACCACATTATTGTATATCTGCTGTGGCTTAGTGGTATGTCATGCAGACTGGTGAGTCCAAGGTGTGGGGTTTGAGACTGACAAGGATATTTTATTTTGCTGCTGAGCAGTACAAGGGCCTTGTCATACAGAGTGACTAAGGCACTTTTAAGCAGTTGTAAGTGGGTTTGCGTGAGTTTGCACAATGCTTAGCTATGCTAATTTATGCTTAGCTAAGCACACACACGCGCACACACGCTTACAACTGCTTAAAAGTGCTTACTCCCGCTAACACCCGCGCTATTTTCTTTTAAAGAAAAGAAAATGGGGAAATAGGAAAGTGGTGAAAAAGGGGGCACAAAGAGGGTAGGACAGTAGCAAAACAAGCTTGGGATGTGCAGGAAGGATGTAGGGAAGGCCCATAGCTGCCATATTCTTTACCAGCAACAGCTGTGCATATGTTAGAAATTTAGAGTGAGATTTGAAACCTTCCACCCCTGAGAGAGGAGTGAGGACAACAAAGTATGTTGTAGAGCCAATTGTAATTATCAGTTTACATGTCCAGCAGACATGTGTGCGAAATGGGCAACTATGTATGGGGCGTAATTTTTTTGTGGGAACAGAGTGCCCTTTTTTATTTTCAGGTGAGTGTGGAATGTGAGGTACAGGAAGTAGGTATATTTGGGGAGGTAGGTTGGGGAGGTTAACAGACAAGACAAACAAGATGCATACAGGGGCAGAGTATGACACATGTGGGGGGTAAACACAATTGACGGGGACGGATGTTTGGATATTGCAAGCCCATGAGCCCACAGAAGGCAACAGTGGAACTGAGATCCCCACCCATGGGCAGTTACCACTGTGCCTTCACAGCCCAGGCCGGGGCTGTGCTCGGTGCTGAATCGAACGGGCAGGTACACCCATGAGTTGCACCACTCTCGCCTCGAGCTGGCGTAGGGGATCAGTCATGGAATGCCTGATCTCATTATGCACCATAGACTGGACCCTTTGGAGGGTGAGTGGAGGCTCTCCTCCAGCCATGCTTGCAGAGGGGGGGCGAGCCCCATCCCCTGCAGTGCTTCCACCCGAGGGTGGCACAGGGCCACCGGAGGAGGAGGTCCCGGCCTGGGCACTGGTGCCAGGTGCACTCGCCAGCTGAGGTGGGAGAGGTGGGTCCGCTGGCACCTGCCTTCCCAGTTGTCCTATGTTTAGCAGTATTTAATGGCATTTTGGGTTAGTAACAAACAACACCATTCCAAATTAGTTGTAACAGCATGCATTAGTATTCCTATTCATCAAACACACATGGATTCCAAAAGTTGAACAGCAAGCATAACACATGCATATTTAGGACAACAGTGGACATTCCAACAGCATGCAGGGTTGATTGGTGGCAACAGGCCATCAGGTTTGGATATGTGAACAGGGCACATGCATCAACGTACATGCAGATATGTATAAACCAACAGGACAAATGTCCATAGGAATTAATTGTGAATACACATACCCAGTTTGGTGTGGAATAGCATCATTTGTGAACATAAGGTAGGGTGATAAAATATTATATTAACAACTTAAAATACCTATACGTATACTATACATTCCTACTAGATGCAGATATATATCCCCTACATGTATTAGTACAGTTTCCTGTATGTAACCTTACACATGTTGGTGGTGGAGATGTTACTGCTACATTAATATACATTCCATTTGTATTCATCCTGCTACATTTGAACAGTTACATACAGTTCTAGCAGCACACTGACATTTGTGGGATCACAAGCACAAGCTGCTCATGTACCGGATTAACAGGTAAATACTATACATGACACAGTTGAGGACTATAAATATTCTTCTGACATACTGGCATTCCCATCAGCCAGTTTATATGGGCCTAGACAACTGTGGATGTTCAGCATTTCATACAACCATACTATCTCCATAATGCAAGGGTACAACAACATATCCGAAATGTGGGACGGACACAGTCCAGGTATTGTACTTTATTAAAACATTTCACTCTTTGGTTGTGGCTGTCTCATTCATTTCATTATGTTGTGCATGCAGTATACCTTTATTACAGACTTCAAGGTCTTTCTCACACTCTCTCACTTATTTTATATTTACATTTCAGGATGGTACTTAATTCTATGCTTTATTAACATTTATTACTTGGTTACAATTATCCTTTCCAGCTGACTCACTTATTTCATATGACAGTATATATAAGGATGTATTCAATACTTGTCTGTCCTTTATTGATAGATTAGAACACTCATTTTCAAGCTGAAGCAGTTATCTGATATTACAATACAGATGAGAACTCTATTTGAGACTTGTTTACTCTTTATTAGTGGATTACAATACTCCTTTTCAGGCTGCATCACTTATCTGATCTTAGAATACTAGCAGAAGCTTTATTCTAGGCTTATTTGACCTTTATTACTGGGTTACACCACTGAACTCTTTTACAGGCTGTCTCACTTATATTCTATAATAATATCAGCTGAATAAATACTAACCTGCCTGGTGGCGCAGCCTTACCAGCCTATCAGCATAGGCTTGCCGATTCGCAGAACGAACACCTGCAGCTGTAATATAAATGAAGGGATATTGGAACATACCTATCCATACTATAGGCTAGGATAGCATTTCTTACATACTTAATTACATGTATACTTACTCAGTAGTGGTGCATTGGGCATTTGACGGGCCTCCTGGATCCATCGGTTCAGTTGGTCCTCCTTTCATCGTTTCAGGTCCACATGGTGGTGATGGACCTGTTCACTAGTCCTCGGAATGCCTGTGGCACTGGTGAGGTCATGTGCCAACTGGTTCCACACCTCTGCCTTATACGCACCCCATTGAACCTGGCCCTGCATGAGTCGGCCTTCATGATGATGGACTAGGAGCCAAACCATATATTTGGACTCCTCAATGCCCCACCTTTGTGCTCTAAAGTGATTTCTCTCTCTGACACCTGCCATCCTGACTGCAAATGGGTACCATAATCAGTTATGGTGTGTATTCCCGCCTATGGAGCTTGTATATGCCGGTTTTCCCGCACTTATTTGTGATTGGCCGTTTTGGAAATTTCTCAGCTAAGAGCAAACCTGCTTTGTCATGGTTATATTTTCATTCATTCCTATATGTATGGTAATACTGGATTTCTAGGTACAAGTGTCATGGCTTAGTGGTTCAGTGCTTTGACTATGGTGCACAGTATCCCGGGTTCAACCCTTGTCATTGCTTTTTTATTTTACTACTGTCTAGACAGGCTAGGAGGTATGTCTGTGCAAAGGCGACTTTGCTACACGTTGCCCAACATTGCCCGACGGTAAGCTGGTTGGCGCACTGCGCAGCTCCGTGCAAACGGCTTACGCTGGGTAAAGCTTTATTTAGTTATGTGCAGTCATATTAAGCTGGGTTCAGTGCTGTTTGGCTACGGGCACTCATATTAAGCTGGGTTCAGCACTGTTTGGCTACGGGCACTCATTTTAAGCTGGGTAAAGTGCTGCTTGGCGACAGGCACTCATATTAAGCTAGGTACAGCGCTGCTTAGCTACGGGCACTCATATTAAGCTTGTTAAAGCGCTGCTAAGCTACGGGAAATTATGATCATTTTTATATATACATGATATAGGTTTTGTTCAGACATACATGTGCCATTTCATTACATTTTACTTAAATTAAATTTATATATATTGGGGAATTGTTTCATACTTATTTAAAGAAAAATGGAGGGGGATGTTGTGGGGCTCGAATCATGACTACCTATTCTTCGGGCGACATCTCTACTGCTACGCTATTGCTACTTTGCTTAATTTGCATATGTAGATCTTATATGCTTTTCAATGTCATATCTGCTAACTGTGGTTGAGTGAAGGGCATACCCGCGCAAACGAGCGCAAATGCAGGCAAACATATTGAAAATTATAAAAAAAAATTGTAATGGTTATTTTTACTTTTTAAACACTTTCACTAGGGTTTAGTCTGTGGGGATGTGTGGTGTTGTGTTTCTTGACATTTCGGCAGACTCGCTCGTGGGTGTTTACTATCAGGACTCTAACTCTTCTGGGGGCGTGTCCCTTTGCAGTACTCAGCAATCGGACATGCCCCCTACTTTTCTACACGGACCGTGTTAGACTAGAGTATGAGTCAGGATGCCCTCATGAATATGCATGGCATGCTGATGTCATACCATTCAACTGCAGCTTCCGTGTAAGACTTATTTAGTCTTACACGGAGGATTGCTGAATCCGGGGGTCTGTTATTTCACTTTATCAATTATTTCATCGGGCATATTACTTGACATTTAACGCATTACTATTACAAAAAAAAAAAAGTAAATCGTAATCCAGTACATCTGATAATATGTCTGTAATTATTTAATTATTATCAAAAATCAGTTCTTTAGATTCTGTGTCTTTTAAGAAAATTTGACTGTTACTTTACTTATTTGAATTTCTGCTTCTATTTCATCTTTGTTCCTGGCAAAAATGTGTTGTATGGGTTATTTAAGCAATAACAATGATGTCGGTGTGGTATATTAAAGATAATTACCACACAGTGAAAGTGATCTGGAATGGGTCTTTCTTCACACCATTTTATGGCTCTGGGAAAAGGCGAGTAGCCTGAAAAAAGTTTTAGATGCCTGGCTATATAGTTTATGTTGGCCTTAGTCCAGCTGATTGATGAAGATGGAGCTTCCTATTTCTTATTGTCGATTCTTGATCCTGGGAGTTTTCTATGCCTATGTAATGTATAATTCTGGAATATCATGTATGAAGTCAGAGGTATCCTATTTTTATTTCTTATGGTGGCACATACATGACAGTTTTAATCTTAGGATTCAATCTGTGAGGCATATTATACCAAAATAACACATCTTATACTATTTCTTTGCACTTTATGATGCCAGTCAAATTTTTGGAATCATGGTAAGAATTTCCTGTCTCATCAGTATCTGCATTATGATCTTGTCAGACTTAAAATAACCTTTGTACAGAAAAGAGTGCAACATGAAATGGAAAGTAAGCTTTGTGTTTTGAGCTACTACTGACATTTTTTCCATCAAAATCATTCATGATGACTGTTTTTGGCTGCATCACTTGCATGTCCTCTCCCATCTATCTTTTCATTTCACTGATGACGTCTCAGGTCATCAGTAACTGAGGTACAAACCATAGCTCTTCTAAGTTGTTCTCAATCAAGTGTTCTTTCTGCCTTTGGAGAAATGTTTCATTAAGTTATGTGCAATGTGCAGTCATTTATGTGGTATGCATTGCACTGGTAAGTCAATTGCTTTAAATTCAGTAAGATTATCAGGAACCTTGGTAGTACCATAAACAAGGATTTTTACAGCTGCTTTCTAATGGCTAAAGAACGTAGCTACATCAGTTTTGCCATATACATTGCTACAACTTGAGATTCTGTTTGTTTAACTTCTTCTTTACCGTTCTTCTGTTCTATGTCCCCCCTTTGTGATCTTATTATTGTGTTGTGAAATTTTCCATATCTGGGTGCCTTGCCTTTATTACTCTTCAAATATCTTTGGAGATGTTTGTTTGTGTTTATTAGTTTGGCTTTCTCCTCTGCATAAATAGTGCACCATGTCAGATCTCTGTTTCTTTCCAATATCCACATTTCCTTTTTATATCTTTCAAAAATTTCTAGGTTTTGGTCTTTACATTTTTGTACTTCCTCAGTCACTTTTTCTGCCAAACATCCCAAGGTTTCTTTGCCTATATAATGTTTTTCATGATTTTGTTGTATTAATGAACACAAATTTACCTTTGAAGCTTTTGACAGTTTTCCTTGTGCAAATATTTTTCTTTCATCAAGTCTCTCTTTTAATGTTTTTGAATATCTTCTTCCATAATTAGAACAAGCCATAATTTCTTTCTTATCCTGTCATTTTCATGGTTCCTTTTTTTGGATTATTAGTTCCTTCTACAGCGGGAGGCCATCTTTCTCCTGACTCTGGCCTAACTCTATTGTAGGAATATTTCCATGTCTTAAGGATTACACACTGCCTTTTTTCCAGTCCTGACACTAGTATGCATACCAGGGTTGGGCACTTTCCTGTTACCTGTGCACTCAGCTTTCTTTTTTTAATTTTTAACCTACTTCTGTCCATAATATATGCCATTTAAGATACAATCTATATAAAAGTGTTGCCTTGGTGAAATTTTGTAAAAACAGGGTCCGCCTTATGAAGGTACTCACCAAGACATGAGAATGAACTAAATTCCAGCAATACTACTCTACTTGTAATGCTGATTTTGTCATCTCTCCATTTGGACCCATAGCATCTCTCCACTCAGACCCAGTATATGATATTCCCAAAGTTTTCAAAGATTCTGTGCTCAGTGTAATGTACCAACAACACCTGCATCAATACCAGACACTTTATTTTTAATAAAAGTAATGGACAGCCCTTAAAAGTAATGAAATATATTTAACTTATTTGACAAGTAAAACTTTTAACGGAATTAGCCTAGAGTAAAATATCATTGGCATAAATCGTTATAGGAGGAAAACAGAAAAGTATATCAAATGTGTTTGCCTTAATATGAAAACACTTCAGATAAGTAAATTCCTAAATAATAAGAATTTAACAGAAACTTTTAAAGGCAGTCACACTGTGCACATAACCAACCTTGATTTAGCATTTGGCACTTTCCACATTTACTCTAACACAATTAATCAAAACTGTAATAAACTGTTACGCTGTCATTCTTTTTCTTTTGTTCATACAGTAATTGTATTTATTTATTGCATACTAAAGTTAATATATCCTCATTCAAGTGCAATTCCACTTACTTCCATATGTGCAATATCACCAAATGTCACCTCTGTATATAGTGTACTCTTCTTTACATGTGTCAATCATCTAGTAGTCAGTGTTGTCCAGTGTATATAAATAGTGTACAAGCATGTGTGTCAGCTACTGAGATATTTACTTTGGTACTAGTTACTGTTTATTCTTCAATACCTATCATGTCTCTCTTTTTGTGTTTGTTTTCTCCTGTAAAACAGCTCACAGTCGAAATTTTGTTTAGGTATCACTTCTGCTTCCTAAATGACAATAAAGTTTCTTTGAATCTTTAATAAAGTAAATGTGTTACAAATAGTTCCCTGTGTGGTGATATGGATAATAAATTGCCTAAAAGACAGAGCCTACATTTTGCAGGTGGCAGGGGCAGCATCGGTGAATGTGAAGGTGGGCAGTTGTGTCCCACAGGGCTCAGTGCAGGTATTGCGTTTGTTTGGTATTTACTCCTCTTACCTGCTGACTGAAACCTAATACCTATGGCTATCCGATATTATGGATGACTGTAAACTAGAAGTTATCAGATCTCCCTCTGACAGAGAAAGTCTCCAGGAGAAACATACAGTTATAAGTGACTGTCATATTGAACATATGGTTAAATTAAATGTGTAAAAAATGCAACATTTTTGCATTTTTCTGATAAAATATATCCCCATGAATTTAGCATTGACAATAACTCACTTCTAAATGCAAATGCAGTTATAGACCATAAAAACTGGGTCGATAAGTTCCTTAACTTTGATCTCCATAACAAGGTTATGTGTACTTTTCTGATAAGACTCAAGCCCTGCAAAAGCTACAACACTGTTTGTGGCTCCCTGCTGCATGTCTTTTTTGGCTGTGAGTTGCTTAAACTGATAGAGCTGCTTTCTGTTTTACCTGTTCCATTTTGTTTCTTATTTTGAGAAGTCTGTTTGGCCTGGTATTTTTTCTCTGTGTGGCAAATAGATACTTAAATTATCCAGACTGCATATTTCTCATGCTTTTTTTCATTGGTTACTTTGTTTCTTGAGTGATACTTAAATGTTGTTGTGTCTTTCGGCTTTTCCCGGTTAGGGGTCACCACAGCGGAACTCCGGTCCGCTAATGATTGGCAGTAGATTTTTACATGCCGAGTTGCTGGCCCTGATGCACAACCTTCAACAAAGGTACACCCATTCACGCATGTCTCCACACAGAAGACGCTCTAGCTGAGAATCGAACAAGACAACATCTTACTGTGAGGCAGCAACACTACCGCAGCACCACCACCACAGAGTGAGTGATATACAAAGCGTATATATGTGTCCTTGTCTTTTCTGATAAGACTCAAGGCATACATTAAGTACGAATACTGATGGTGACTCCCTGCTGCTGAGAAAAGTAATCTAGTTTTTGTCTGTGAGTTGCTTAAACAGATAGTGCTGCATTCTGTTTCAAATGTTACATTTTGTTTTCTGTTTTGAGAAATCTGCTTGGCCTGGTGTTTTTGTTCTGTGGGGCAGATAGACACTTGAATTACCCAGCCTGCACATTTCACATGCTTTTTTCCATTGGTTAATTTGTTTCTTGAGTGATACTTAAACACACAGAGTATATCTGTGTCCTCTTTTCTGATAAGACTCCAGGTCTACAAGAGCTACAAGCACTGTTGGTGATTGCCTGTTGGTTATGTTTCCCAACCACCTTACTATTCCTTCATTTGCTTTTTAAATTTGGTGTTTTTTTAAGCTGCTCACCCTTATTGCAAATTGAGCTGCATAATCTCCTCTCTTTTTACACTAATATTGATATCTTGAATTATTTATCAGCCTTTCCTTGTGTTTATTCTGAAAAAAAAGTATGTTTTGCATCTCATTGTCTTTTCTACTGATTTACTTGCTCTGAATTTATTATCTAGATAGCTGTTGGATAAGATGGTATATTTTACACTCTAGCAAGCTGTTTCCTGTGGTTTTACATTGACAGACAGAGATTTTTCATCCAGTAGCAGTAGGTGGTGGCCTGGTCTGCATAGATGGAGGAAGCATACTAGAGATGCCTCTATGTAGTTGCTTTATTGGCTGTAGACTTATTAATCAGTTTACCTTGCTTTTAGTGCCTTTATAAATCCTGTACAATTGAGTGGCTCATGGCTCATTTCTACAAAGTGAAGTACTTTTATTGAATATTCACATTTTATAAGCTGTTTAAAGTACACTATTGCTATTTTGAATTACTTACTGCTTTTCCTTAAGCTTGTTTGTGGCAGCATTTCACTCTCGACACTCTTTTACTGTGCTTTTACATTAGGAGGACTGGGATTATTCATCTAGTGGCACTAGGTGTTTGCCTGGTCTATCTGAGTTGTGAAACACACAAAAAGGTCCAATTTTAGTCATTTTATTGACCAGTTGGCTCATTACTCAGCTTTCAGTATTTCTATTGTTGGTATAAATTTGGCACATTTGCAAGGAGCTGCTCACTGTGCCAGTGTCCTGCACCTACACGGACATCTGGAAACATTGCTTATTTTTCATACACTGTGAAAGTTTACTTTTCTATTTATTGTTTTTTTTTTTTTTTTTTTTTGACTTCTTTAAAGTTTAAAGTTGCATTTTCAAACTGCTGTAAGGGCAGCTGCTCTACACTGAAATCATTGTATCTATTGTTTTTTAGTTACTATTGGGCATCTGTGGGTTCTCAGCACATGGGCTCCAAAACAGTCATTTTTAATTTAGAGGGTCAATGTCTGCACTTCTGTGGCAGGAGAAGGCTGATTTCCTCTATCAGAGCTGGGAATTGCTGGTGGAAATCTCAGACTGGTGAAATCGGTCAGATTACGCAAGCACTCGGGTCACTTACCTCTAAGTACAAGTATGGCTCAGCCAAAGTCCATATGGGCATGTGTGACCCGAGACATACCTCCTTGAACTATATGAAGAGAGACATGATTGAACTCTCAGATTATGTGTCAAAGGTAGATATGAGCCTAGGACTGAGTAGCATTCTACCATCTCCAAGACTTATGCCACAATGTTAGCAGAAAGTGATCGACTTTAATAATTGGCTTAACTACTGGTGTCATTCTAAAAGGGTCCAATATTTGTCAGCCTGGCAAGACTTGGTTGCCAATCTACTTTGCCATGGATGGTCTTCATCAGTCACCTCTAGGCTTTCAGATATTGGCCAAAACATTATCCACCCCATAGTGCCTTTTGTAGGCATTGCTAAAAAAAAAAAAAAAAAAACTTACAACATAACACAAGACATGCAGGTTGGAGACCTGGGGAGAAAAGCTCCATAATTACAAAATATTTACAAGTTCCAAGATTACAAAAAAAGACGTTTGCTAGTACACAGAAAAAGAATGCATAACAATGTACAGTGAGTATACAATAATAATAATACTGATTATAGATTATATACAATGTTGACTAGCTATGTATATTAAGGTAGGTAGTCAAGTAGAAATTTAATTTGGAGTAAAGAGAAAGGAAGCTAGTAAGGAGTGTTTGAGTAGCAGTGAAAGGAGAGATAAGAGTGCAACAGTATTTTGCTGACCATTTTACTGGTGAGGAGATTCAAATAGTAAAGGATAGTTTAGGGGTAAGAGTCAGTAGAGGGTTTAGAGGGGGAGAAGGGATGGGGAATTTGGAAGGAGGTAGAGTTAAGTACTTGTAGGAGAGAAAGAAGTGAGAGAATTATTCTGGAGAGGGTTAGTTGGGGGGCTGGCATTCATAGACATTCAGGTTCATTGGTATTTTCTAGGCTAATGACCACAAGGGCCTTTTTAAGCCTAGCCATGCATCCTAACTCTTTGACAAGTTCTGATACCCTTGATAAGTATATGCAGAGGTTTGGGAGATAAACCACTTGCAGGTTACCTGTGTCCATTAGAGACATAGGTGCCAAACCAGGGATGAATTTCTGGTTTCCTATCAAATTGTCCAAGTTGCACTTGAATTGAGTTAGGGAGGAACTCTGCTTCACATGGATGGGGAGCCTGTTCCATAGACAGGGTAGTCTCTGTGATACATATCTATCTCTCCAGCAGGTCCTATTTATATCACAGGCAAGGTTTAAGTCTTTAGAATGGGTAATTCTGGTGCTGTGTGTTTTGTGAATATGCAGGAGATCCATCAGAGTGGGTTATGACAATCCCCTGTATGCCAGGCATAGATCTCCCCTCAAAAGACTGTAGGATCCAGAATACAGGGATAGGGCCTTGAGGTGGTTTGCAGAGGACATTTTACTTACGTCCTGTATTCTTTTAGTGAGGAACCTCTGTGGACGTTCCAACTGTTGGATATGCCTGGTGAGGTACATACCAAAGGGGGCATTGTACTCAATGATAGGTCTGATGAATGCCAAAAAAAGTGGAACACAGACTTCCTTGGACTTAGATGTCATATTTTTGTTTAGAAGTTGTGCAATATAGAATGATTTCCTCACCAGTGTAGACAAATGATAGTGAACAGCTAGATTACTATGTGTTTCCCTAAGTCCGTGACTACTAGGTTAACTCCAAGGGGTGTGTTGTCAATATGATAGTTACCATGGATGGATGACCTCCCAAAGGATACTATTATGCATTTCTTGGTATTTAGTTTTAGTCCATGGCTCTGACACTAGTTGTTTGTCTGTGTCAGCCCCTCCAGGAGAACATTTGTGTCAGTGTGAGATTCAATGGCAGCTCCTAATCTGCAATCATCTGCAAATTTAGTGAGCCAGAGACCACTGACATTAGCCTTAACTTCTGAGAAGTAAATGCCAAAAAGGAGCTGTCCAAGGACTGATCCCTGAGGGAGTCCACTTGTGACTGGCCGCTTTGTAGAGGTGGACTTCCCAATTCTAACTTCCTGTGTCCTGTCTGTAAGCCAGTTGGCTATCCACTGGGTGACACATGGGTTTGTACCTAACCTCTTGAGTTTGCCAACAATGCCCGAGTGGGGGTATTGTGTCAAATGACTTGGCCAGGTCAAGCTAGGCAGTGTCAACAATTTTGCCCTCATCCATTGCTTTGGTGACTTCTCAAAGAAGTCCACCAGGTTGAGTAGGCAGGATCTGCCCTTGATGAAACCAAACTGGGTTGGGTCCAGTGTCTGGAGGTTTAGTATATCTATATTGATCATCTCCATGATCATCCTTTCCATGGCTTTACATATAAGACTAGTGATTCTTATGAGTCTGTAGTTTCCAGGGTCTGTAGATGGCCTACCTTTGTGCAGAGAGATGACTGTTGCCTTTCTCCATTCATGAGGCATGAAACCTGTTTGGAGACTGCAGTTAAATAGTTATTCCAGAGGTCCTGGTAGATCATGTTTCATGCTATTTAGAAGGCATCCTGGGATATTGTCTGGGCCCATTGATGCAGTGTTCTTGGTCTTAGAGACAGCATTAAGGACCTGTTCCCTAGTGATAGTAGGGGGAGTTACAGTATATTTGATAATATTTCCTGACGGAAGGTTGAGGGAGAGAGAGGGGTAAAGTTGGAGCTGAATTTATCAGCCAGGAGGTTTGCTATGTGTTCTGGCTCAGTATAGGTGGCTTCATTTACAATGAGCTCTGCACACAATTGTGTATTGCCTTTGAGGTTGCAGACATAGTTAAAGAATGCTTTGTGGTTGTCCTTGGACTGGGAGGCCAAACTTACCTCAAATTTGGCTTTGGTAGACTTTATTTGTCCTCTGAGTTGTTTGTTTAGTTTGATGAGGGTGACTTTATTTGCTGGGTACTGCACCTCCTAATTTTTGCCATGATTTTCTTCCTCCTGTTATACAGCCTATTGATTTTATGATTCCACCAGGCTGGCTTGTTTTTTGAGTTAGTTCTATACTTCTTCCTCGTGGGTGCAGTTGCCGGTATGCAGCTATTAACATGCTTGTACAGGGTTTTTGTGAACAGTTCTGCATAGGCAGCAGTGTTCTCAGGGTTTATGGGGGCATGATATTTTGCCAGGTTCTCACTTAATAGCAGGAGATTAGCCTTTCAATAGTTCCTGAATATTCCAGGTTTAGCTGGAGGTCCAGGTTTTATTTTTATTTCATAGGAGACCATTTTGTGGTCTGACCTTACCAGGGAAGACATTATAATAGGGAGTGTGCAGCACTCTCCCATATTAGTGAGGACCAGATACAGTATGGTTGCACCCCTGGTTAGTGTATTGACGATCTGACCCAGGGAGTTTGTGTTTACAAAATCCAGGAATATCTGTGCATGACATTTGGTGTCATATAGGATTCCCAGTTAATAGAGGGGTAATTAAAGTCACCCATAAATATGGTATTGGATTGGATGGTTAGTGTTTCTAGTAAGTTTAAATACATGCCATGGGATTCCTGGGTCATAGAGAGGGACCTATAGCTTGCAATGAAGTGGTATTGGATTTTACCTATGGTGGTTTGAACATAGAGCAGCTCAAGTGCACTGTCCTGTTTGACCAGACTTGAAGTATATTTATCTTTGATATAAATAGAGACACCTCCACCTTTAGTCCCTGCCTGTGAAGTAGCTGGCGTAAATGTATGGAAGGCATTATAACCTACCACTGCTGGTGTGCTTTCTGTGGCTTTAAACCATGTTTCAGTGACCGCACAGACGTCAGCATTCCAGGGAGTGGAGTTTTTTATTTAGACTCCTAGCATTGAGCAGTAATACTTTTAGATTTTCTTGATTTTGATTTGCTATGTCTAAAGTACTTTCAGTTTGGCATTGCCTACAAAAGGCGCTATGGGAGAAGACAATGTTTTAGCTAATATTCGAAAGCCTAGAGGGGAGCAGTACAGACCATCCCTGGCAATGCAGCATAGTGTGTTGACCACCTCCTTCCATGCTGACAAATATTGCACCCCCTTAGAATGACACAAGAAACTAAGCCAGTTATTAAAGTCAATCATCTTTTGTTCATATTGTGGCATCATCCTTGGAGAAGGTAAAATGCTGCTCAATGTTAAGCTCATACCAGACTGAGACACATATTCCAAGAGCTCCATGATGTCTGTCTTCATATAGTCTAGGGAGGTACTTCTCAGGTCATTTACTCCCACATGGACTATGACTGAGTCATATTGGTAACTGCAGTCCAATAACCTGAGTGCCTGCATAATTTAGTGATCCTAGCCCCTGATAAGCAAATGACCATGACTTTCTCCCTGCTCAGCCTGTTGAGAGGACATCAGTGTCCCCCATGATGGAGTCTCCAATGACTAGAATGTTGGATTGTGTGGTGGCTTGCCTTATGGGGTTAGAGGTAGAGGGTCCATGAGATGTACCTCTATGTATTGATGCGGGTGTTGTTTTTAGGGTGCATTTGGGGCTGGTGAGGGTATTTGTTATGTGTACTTCCTATAGGAGGTCTTTGTGGTTTAGGAAGGTTGCAATTAAGTGCCTCAGCATATGTGGGTCGATATGTCTGCTTTGAATTGTGCATGATGGGTGCAGCCTGTGTACTACTGACACCCTTATTGACTTTACGAGTATTTTTATGTGAGAGCTTTGAATCCAGTGACATTGTGTAAATACATCTCTCACATACCATATCCTTTTGTTTGAGAATTAACTGGTTGTTAGTAAACAGGAGGCAACTTCTACATTGCCTCAGAATGACCATATCCACCAAGCCAGTAATGGAGACAGTAGGAAAGTTCATATCCATGGCAACAGACCCTTCTTTATTGATTAGACAGTTGGAGTGAGAATATCAATCACTGTCAGGAGTATCCAGTTTGCAGCTATGGGGAAAGTACTTGTCATTGCAAACTAGTTGTCCTGTGTGCAACCAGGTATTGGAGAAATTTCAATTGTGCTTTTGTAAGAAAAATGTCACTCAAGGTGTCTGAATCTAAACAGAGCACTGCCAAACACTTGAGGGGAAACTAATATGTAGACCCTGAAAACTGAAGGACGAAGTATTTAGGCAGATATTCCAAAGTTACAAGCAAATCAAGCAGTACTTATTGAAAAATAAAGAATTAGCTTGGCAGGAATGATGAAAAAATGGTAGTCGCATGACTGGTTACTGCTTGGCTACTACTAATGCTGATCTCACCACAGCTTCACTCTATTGGGATACAATGCTCCTTTGCTTCTTCGCTCATCAGAAGCAAAATGTTAGCACCAATCCCAAGACGAGAAGCAGGCCACAGCCTGTTTGGTGATCCACAGTCTTGTCCCAGATGATGCACGGGTCTGTAGGTTTGTAGCCTTTTTCTGATAGATGCTTTGAATAGCAACCAGACCAATCAGGAACGTTAAGCACTCTCCAACCAGAAACAATCAGGAATCAATGCACTCTGCTCCTTCTCTCACCAGGACTAGAATCCCAAGGTCTCACCTCTGCAGCAATTATTAGGCTTTCTGGTGATCAGCAGTCTCCAGGAAATAATGTGCCTGTATTTTTTTCTCACTAGGAGAAAACAGAAGCATTAATTCCAAGATGACTACTGAGAGGCAGAATGTGGGCTCTCCAATAACTGGTCGTCTTGCAATAGATGTTTAAAGGTGAGATGAAAAAAAATGGTTTATCCTAAACACTGCAGTGTACACTAAGCATTCAGATATGAAAGTGTGTAACTTAAGTTTTAGCTGTCTAAGTGGAGAGCCACTATTTAAGAGCAAGACAGATTGAAATGTGATGGGCACTTTTGTATTATTTTACTATGGAATACAGTGGGATGGTCAATAAATTTAAATAGTTGAAGGGGAGGGATTTCACAAAATGATAGTTTTGTGCTTACTCACACCAGTCAGTGAAGGAGAAAGGGAAGGAGATATATGGCCAAATTAACATAAGGGCAGGCAACTAGAAAGACAGTGGTATTTAAGAACACAACATTAACAGCATGCGAAGGTGGGAAAAAATCTGTCTGACTCACAAGAGACACAGCTGTGGTCTCTTTCAAGTTTTAATATGCAATTAAAAGCAGAATACAAGAAATACCAAGTGCAAAGAAAACAAATCACAGTATACAAAATAGAAAAAGGTAATTAAGTAATACAAAATACAATAAATCACATCAAACTAACCTTTCCCTCACAGCAAACTGTGGCACAGTTTGGGTGAGCTTTTCCAGCAAAGCTTTGAAATGTTTTATTTTACCCCTTAAACAGAAGGTTTAGTTCCTAGCTCCATCCCCTCAGTTTACAGATGATTAACTTTAACGGACCTGTTCTACCTTCTGTGTGACTCCTTAATTGACCTGTTCTAATGTCTATCTTACTTACAAGAGACACAGCTGTGGTCTCTTTTGAAGTTGTAATATGCAATTAAAAGCAGAATACAAGAAAAACACAATGTAAAAAAAAACAAATAAAAATTGCAGTATACAAAAAAGAAAAAGGCAATAAAGTAATGCAAAGTACAAGAAATCAAAAGCAAACTAACCTTTCCCTTACAGCAAGCTGTGGCAGAGTCTGGGTGAGCTTTTCCAAGCTTAAGGTGTTACTGCTCAATGCTAGGAGTCTCAACAAGAAGCTGCACACCCTAGAAGCTCTCCTCACCCTAGAGAATGCTGGCATCTGTGCAGTTACTGAAACATATTCACAGCCATGAAAAGTACTCCACCAGTGCACAGCTATAATGCCTTTCATATGTTCTAAGCACCTACTGAACACGAAAGAGAAAATGTCAGAGGTGTATCTATCTACATAAATGATAAGCATACCTCAAGGCTGGTCAAATAATGTGCCATGCTTGAGTTATTCCAAGTTCAACTAACCATGGGAAAATCCATTACCATATTTTTGCTAGGTATAGATCCCCCACCATGAACCAGGAAACCTATACATCATACCTGAAGCTATAAGAATCACTTACCATCCAGCCCAGTACCATACTCACAGGCAATTTTAACTAGTCCTCCATTAATTGGGAGGCATACACAACTACTAAGATGCAGTCCCAAAGATTTCTTGACTTTGTAAATTCAAATGCTCTGGAGCAGCTAGTCTGCACTTCACTAAGAGAACAAATATCTTAGATCTGATACTCACAAATATGGGAGTGAGATGGATTTCCCGCCCCCTGTCTGATGTCTTCACTGATAAGATCAGATCACAAAGCAGTCTCCCTTAAATTAAAGGTAAAACTAGTCCCACCATCTGACATTAATAACTTCAATAACTTCTTCAAAGGCAAATTACCCCCTATTAAGGGATAGCATAGCTAGTTTCTATGCTTCCCTAAATCCTGAAACTACAGAAACCTATGCAGAGGCATATATAAACACCCTGTACAACCATATAAACAACTGCATAGAAACCTCAGTACCCGACCAAAATAAAGCCAGGCCAAATCACAAAAACAAGTCACCCTAATGGAACCTGGTATTAAAAGGTTGTACAACAAAAGAAAGAAAATCTTGTCAAAAAATTAGAGGGAATATGCACAACACATTAAAAAGTCCATCATTAGTCTAAACAAGTTAATCAGAGAACTAGTCAAGTCTCTAAAAGCAGACTTTGAGATAAAAATAGCCTCCGCAGCAAAGGATAACCAAGGCATTTTTCAGTTATGTCTGCAATCTGAAGGGCAACACCCAACAATGTGCAGAGTACTGATGAAAACGTGTGACAAAGCCAAAACTGACCAAGAAAACTGTAAGCAATGGTACTAATGATCAATAGAGACTAGAAGGTGGAAGGTTTAGCGTATAAACAATTTAATTCACCGGTTTCGTCTCACCAACACTTCATCAGAAAAAACAGTAAAACATTAAAAACGCCAGTAGTACGTCTTGCATACTTTCATACTGCATATAGTTATTCAATCAACCAATAACATTTTTTCATTTAATCAAGGAATACCTCGAGTAAAAAAGACATACACCATAAGTCCACATATTTCTTAAAAAAGATACATGACATGAAAATGTTACCTACTACAATTAATTAATTCACAAAATTAAAAAATAAATAAAAATGAAAGGGTAATCAGATTTTCCTAATAGTTAACTTCCTGTATTTCAAGAAACACTTAATATTTATGGCATAATTTAGCCCTAGCTTCTTATCCACCTCAATTTTATTTGCCAAGAAGTTTCTCTCTGTTCTATAGCATTCTTAAAGCCCCCCCCCCCCGGCATCTGTTTTTTTACAACCTCCAAAATTGAAAATAAAAAATGTTTGTGTTTATTACATTCCGCCAATGTTTATATAAGGCATTGTTGCCATCCTTAATTTTAATGCTATCCATATGTTCTCTCATCCTTTCCATTAAAGGTCATGTAGTCATCCCCACATAAAACACATCGCATCCACTACACAAAGTGATATACACTAATCTTCTCACCCTGCAAATCAAATGACCAGGCACCTTTAATAGTGTATTTTATGTGGGGTAAATTCACAAAAGGCCCTTCTAAAATGAACCTACAGAAACCAAAATGGCTGCATTTGAACATCCCCATTTGTTGAAAGGCGGATGTAGTAGATATATCTACTAATGGAGCATCTTTCCAAGACGTTCTTCAGACTGTTGGTATTCCTATATACAAAATTAGGCTTGGTACCTACAACTTTAGTAAACTCACTATTACCGTCAACTATCTTCCGATTTCTCTGAATAATTTCCCTAATTTCCCCACTGTAGGAGAAAATGATCCATAGACCAACAGGCTATAAACAAATATAATTTAATATACCAAGATGCTAGCGCTTTTGGGTACAAAACCCTTCTTCAGACATATAATACACAGCAATTCACTTTATTATTTAAATATTCTAAAACCAATAAAAAAACAATTAAGCATTAGTCTTTTTGGATGTAAGGTCTATGCCTATTCAGAATCAGTCTTAAAGGCACCACACCATTGAGTCCTGTGTGCCTATTAGCCCCCAGTTCAATAATCCACCTTGTTTCACAGTATTCAGTGTAGTTGGAAACATCACTCTTCATATTGTCTACTTTAATGTCTTGTAGGGCCTGAAATAAAATCTGAAGGTAATGCTACTCAATGCTAGAAGTCTAAACCTCAAAATGCACTCTCTCGAGGCACTCCTAAAAATGGAGAACATTGATATCTGTGCAGTAACTGAGACCTGGTTCAATGATCCAGAAAGCACCCCTGCAATACCAGGCTACAACTCTTACCACACATTTCAGCCATCAAACCAGGACCGAAACACTAAAGGTGGATGAGTGTCCATATTCACCAAGGATATTCACACCTCCAGGCTAGTTGCCCAACACAATGCGTCTGAAATTCTCCAGGTGCAACTAACACTAGGTAAGACTGCAATTCAAATTGTAGCTTGTAACAGATCCCCCACCATGCCCCACGATTCTCACTACATCTTTCTAAACATACTGAAAAATATTAAGATAGAACCAAACACCCTAATACTGAGTGATTTTAACTGCCCTGCCATTAACTGGGAAAACTACTTGTGTACCAACACCTTTGCCCAACGGTTCTTGGCATTCATAAATTCCAGTGCCCTGGATCAACTAATCCATAGTCCCACCAGGGTCTCCAATATCCTAGAACTGGTCATTACCAACATGGGAAATTGATGCTCCACAACTATGGTCACCCCCTCGTTAGTCAGGTCTGACCATAAGCTAATCACCCTTAACATCCACATCCCACCCCCACCCCCCCAGTAAGGAAACCTCAATAAAAAAACATCTCCAAAGCCAACTTCATGCTACTCAAGACAGAAGTGACAAACTTCATGACACCCATGCAGACAGGAACTGAAAGTTCGACTGCTGAATCCTACACTAAGGCACTGTACGAGCACATCCACTCATGCATAAACTGTGCCATCCCAAATAGAACCAAGATGTTCTCCTCCAAAAAAAGGAAGCCAAGCTGGTGGTCCCCTGCCATAAACAAACTTTACAACAAAAGGAAGAAACTGTTGCAGAAAAGAGGAAAATCCTAGGATGCAAAAAACTCCCTTACTAGCCTCACTAAGAAACTGAGATCCCTCATAAAATCCTCCAAAGCTAGTTATGAAAATAAAATTGCCAAAGATTACAAAGACAACCACAAGGCATTCTATAATTATGTCAAGAATCTAAATGGCAATGCTCAGATCTGCTCTGAACTAAAACAGAATGGCATTAAATATACTGATCCCAAGGATATTGCCAATATCCTGGCAGATCGATTCAGTGCCAACTTCACCCCCTCTCACTCCCTATATGGCTCATCTCAATACCGGAAGATTGCCAAATTTCGGTAATAATGGCCACATAGGTAAAAAACGCACTCTCCAAAGCTAAGAATACAGCATCCATGGGACCAGATGACATCCCGGGCTGTTTATTATATGAACTACAATATGAACTGGCACATCACCTAAGTGTCATGTTTAATCATAGCCTCACCTCAGGTTTCATGCCCACTGAATGGTGCAGAGCTACAGTTATCCCACTCCACAAGGGGGATCCACCTTGGATCCCTGAAGCTATCATCTCATTAATCTGACGAGCCTTATCTGCAAGGCCATGGAGCATATTATCATGGAACTTATAAACAAAGACACCTTCAAACACTGGACCCCACCCAGTTTGGGTTCATGAAGGGCCGATCTTGTCTCCTGAACCTGATTGACTTCTTCGATTCAGTCTCCAGAGCCATGGACAAGGGTAATGTGGTCCACACAGCCTATCTAGATCTCGCCAAGGCCTTTGGCACCATCCCCCACTTTGGAATCATAGATAAACTTACTAAGCTGAGCATTAATCCCTACATCACCCAATGGGTTGCCAACTGGCTTACTGACAGAACCCACACTGTAAAAGTAGCTGACTCCAAATCCAGCTCCAGACAAGTGACAAGTGGAGTACCTCAGGGTTCAGTCCTGGAACCACTCTTGTTCGGCATCTACTTCTCTGAAGTACAGGCCAACACTAAGGGACTCTGGCTAACAAAGTTCACAGATGTCTGCAAACTGGGAGCTATTACTGAATCCCCAAATGATGTGGATACTCTACAAAAGGGCTTTACAGAAACAGATGCTTGGTGCCAGAGCCATGGGCTCAAGCTCAATGCCAAGAAATGTATAGTTATCTCCTTTGGGAAAAAACATGTACCCATGAATTGCCACATAGCTGGCAGTACACTAAACACCGAAAGTGTGATAACAGACTTAGGGACACAGGTGGACAGTGGTTTCACCTTCGATAACCACATCACCACAACAGTCAGGAAATCCTTCTATGTGGCACACCTCATAACTAAGGGCTTTTCATCCAGAAAAAAGGAGGTAATTGTCCCACTGTACTCATCCCTTATTAGACCCATTATAGAATACAACGCCCCATTTGGTATGTACCTCTCAAGACATCTGCAACAACTGGAAAGGCTGCAGAAATACCTCATTAAAAGAATCACAGGCCTAAAGCAGATGCCCTATGCTGACCGCCTTAAAAAACTCCAGCTATACTCTGTCACATATCGTCTACTCAGAGGTGATCTCTGCTTAACATACAAGGCCATGTCAAACCCAGAGCTGTAGGACATGCTACACTTAAAGAAATCCCAATCCCTCAGAGTCACACGTACCAGGGATCTAAACCTTTTAATCCCAATAAATAAAACATGCTGGAGGGATAGGATCCTAACCCAGAGACTCCCCAGACTCTGGAATAGACTGCCCATACATGTCAAGCAGAGTGCCTCTTTGGGCCTCTTCATAAGGAACCTTGACGATTGGATGGGTGAAAGGAAATTCAGCCCGGGGATCATGTCAGTCGCCCTGCTAGACAGGGGTCCAGGAAAGTAAATAGTGTGGGAAGAAATAGCCAGGGAATTGTTATGGCTAGGCTTGTATAGGCCTTAGGGCTGATAGCCTAGTACCAAACTATGAACCTATGTCCTGGATATTTCTCTACATGTAGGGAGAGTGCATTACACTTGTCTTAATGAGGTTCATAGGTTCATAGTTTAGTACTAAGCTAATTGCCCTTGTGAGCCATTTTAAGCCTAGCCAGTTATCCTTTGTGAGACTCAAACCCTGCATCTTGTGTTTGTAAGGCAAACACCTTAGCCAGTAAGCTACCCTCCCAACCCTATAAATCTTCAATCCATAAAGCTCTTTTGAGTGGTGAGAATCAAACCTTGCATCTTGTGGTTGAAAGGCCTAAAAGCTGATATATGCCTCAAAATCCTGTCCTTCAATCTACAGTTTGTCTTCCCCACGTAAAAGGAGGGGCAAAAAGTACAGGTCGCTAAATAGACAATATTCTTAGACAAGCAAGTGGCCATAGCCCTAAAATCATATTGCTTCCCTGTTAAGGGGTGTACAAAATAGGATTTCCTACTAATGTGTAAACAAGCCTTGCAACGTTGACAAGTGATGGTCCCAACCTTAGTAAAACCACTGTCCACCCTTGGTTGCCTATCACAAAGAATCTGCTTTAGATCCTTGTTCCTCCTAAAGACAAAATCTGGATATTCTCCCATCAAGGCTTTCAGGGAGTCATCAGTGCATAAAATTTTCCAGTTTGTCCTAATCAAATCCTGTACCCATCGAATATCACTACTATATGTAACATGAAGAGGAACCCTACTCTTCTTCCTATTAGCTGACTGTTTCCTAATCCATCCATAGGTTCATAGGTTCATAGGTAGGTACTAGGCTATCGGCCCTAGGGCCCATACAAGCCTAGCCAAAAAATGTACTCTGGCTTTCGCCACCCAAGAAATTTATTTTCCTGTGCCCCTGTCGAGCAGAGCCACAGAAGTGATCTTCGGGGTGAATTTCCCATTTCCCATCCAATCATCAAGATTTTTCTTGAAGAGTGCTAATGAGGAGCTCTGTTTGACATAGATAGGTAGTCTGTTCCAGAGTATGGGAAGTCTCTGGGACAGGAATCGATCCCTCCAGCATGTTCTGTTTATTGTGGTGACAAGGTTTAGGTCCCTAGAGTGTGTAGCTCGGAGGGATTGGGATTTCTTTAAGTGGAGCATGTCCAACAGCTCTGGGTTTGACATAGCTTTATGTTAGGCAGAGATCGCCCCTGAATAGGCGATATGCGATGGAGTAAAGCTGTAGTTTTTTGAGACGGTCTGCATAGGGCATCTGTTTGAGGCCAGTAATCCTCTTTGTGAGGTATTTCTGTGGCCTTTCCAGTTGTTGTAGATGTCTTGTGAGGTACATACCAAAAGAGGCATTGTACTCAATAATGGGTCTAATGAGTGATGAGTAGAGGGGAACAATGACCTCTTTTTTTCTGGATGAGAATCCTTTTGTGATGAGATGAGCCACGTAGAAGGATTTCTTGACTACTGTGGCGATGTGATTATCAAAGGAGAGACTACTGTCCACCTGTGTCCCAAGGTCTCATCACATTTTCGGCATTAAGTAGACTACCAGCTATGTGGTAGTTCATGGGTACAGAGTTTTTACCAAAGGGGATGACAATACACTTTTTGGCATTGAGCTTCAGGCCATGGCTTTGACACCAGGTATCTGTCTCAGTGAGGCCCTTTTGTAGTTTGTCCACATCGTTAGGAGTTTTGATTATGGCTCCTAGTTTGCAGTCATCTGCAAACTTTGTTAGCCAAAGACCTTCTGTGTTGACCTGCACTTCAGAGAAGTAGATACCAAACAGGAGAGGACCCAGGACTGAACCCTGTGGTACTCTACTTGTCACTGGTCTGATGTCAGATTTGGAATCCGCTACTTTCACAGTGTGGGTTCTGTCCATGAGCCAGTTGGCAACCTATCTTGTGACGTAGGGATTTATACCTAGTTTAGTGAGCTTATCTATAATTCCAGATTGGGGGATGGTGTTGAAAGCCTTGGCGAGATCTAGATAAGCTGTGTGAACCATTTTACCCTCATCTATGGCTTTGGTGACTGCTTCAAAGAAGTCAATCAGGTTTAGGAGACATGATCTGCCTTTTACAAATCCAAACTGGGTAGGGTCCAGAGTTTGGAGATTACCAATGTCTTTGTTTATGAGTACCACGATGATATGTTCTATGGCCTTGCAGACCAGGCTCATCAGGCTAATGGGGCGGTAGTTCCCGGGGTCCGTCGTGGCTCCCCCTTTGTGTAGTGGGATAACCGTCGCAGTGCGCCATTCAGTGGGTACAAAGCCTGAGGTGAGGCAATGATTGAACATGGTACCTAGGTAGGGTGCCAGTTCATTCTGTAGTTCATGTAGAATGCAGCCTGGGATATTGTCAGGTCCCATGGATGCTGTGTTCTTGGCTTTGGAGAGTGTGTTTTTTACTTGTGCAGCCGTGATTATAGGAACTTTGCATTCTTCCGGTATAGAGATGGGCCCTCTAGGGGGTGAGAGGGGGGTAAAGTTAGCACTGAACCTATCTGCTAGGATGTTGGCAATATCAGTTGGTTCTGTATATTTAGTGCCATTGTGCTGTAACTCAGAGCAGATCTGAGTGTTCCCATTTAGATTCTTGCCATAGCTATAGCTTTGTGGTTGTCTTTAGAGTCAGTGGCAATTTTGTTTTCGTAACTAGCTTTGGAGGATTTTATGAGGGATCTCTTACTAAGGTTGACCAGGGAGTTCCTCCAGTCATGGGATTTTACTCTTTTTTGCAACAGTTTCTTTCTTCTGTTGTAGTGTTTATTTATGGCAGAGGACCACCAGATTGGCTTCATTTTTTTGGAGGATAACATCTTGGTTCTGTTAGGGATAGCATGATCCATGCACTCGTGTAAGTGCTTATAAAGTGCATTTGTGTAGGATTCGGCAGCCATACCTCTATTGTCCGTCTGCATGGGTGTCATGAAGTTTTCCACTTCTGTCTTAAGAAGTGTGAAGTTGGCTTTGGAGAAGTTTTTTACAATGGTTTCCCTAATTGGGGCTGGGGGTGGGATGTGGATGTCTAGGCTGATTAACTTTTGGTCGGATCTGACCAACGAGGAATTGACCCCTGGTGTGGAACACCGGTTTACAATGTTGGTAATGACCAGGTCTAGGATATTGCTGCCCCTGGTGGGGGTGTGAATAAGTTGATCCAAGGCATTGGAATTTATGAATTCTAGAAAACGTTGAGCAAAAGAGTTGGTACATAAGTAGTTTTCCCAGTTAATGGGGGGGGGTTGAAATTGCCCATTATTAGGGTGTTGGGTTGTACCCTAATACTTTTCAGTGTATCAAGAAATGAGGAGTGTGAATCCTGGGGCATGGTGGGGGGTCTGTAGCAAGCTACAATTTGGATTGCGGTCTTGCCCAGAGTTAGTTGCACTTGGATAATCTCGGATGCATTATGCTGTGCAACTAGCCTGGAGGTGTGGATATCCTTAATGAATATGGACACGCCTCCACCTTTAGTGCTTCTTTCTGGGTTAGGTGGCCGAAAGGTGTGGTATGAATTGAAGCCTGGTAATGCAGGGGTGCTCCCTGGAGCTTTGAACCAGGTCCCTGTCACTGCACAGATGTCAATGTTCTCCATTTTAAGGAGTGCCTCGAGTGAGTGCATTTTGAGGTTTAGACTTCTAGCATTGAGTAGCATTACCCTCAGATTTTGCTTGCTTGTACCTGTTATGGTGGTGAATTTGTCATTTGAACCTTGCCTAAAAAAGGCACTATAGGGCTGGCAAGAGCCTTAGCCAGTATCCGGAATCCTAAGGGAGACAGGTGAAGGCCATCTCTGGCAAAGCATCGTGGACTGTCGATCATGTCATCCCAGGCAGACAAATACCAGATCCCCTTAGAATGACACCAGAAGCTTAGCCAATTGTTGAAGTCAATCATTTTGTCCTTGTACTGTGGTATCATTCCGGGGGATGTCAGGATGCTACTCAGGGTTAGAGTCATACCTGCCTGGGATACAAGATCGGATAGCTCCTCCGTGTCTCTTTTCATGTAGTCCAGGGAGGTACATCTCAGGTCATTCACACCAACATGGACAATGACAGTGTCAAATTTGTACTTATTGTGGAGTGACCTGAGTGCATTGCATCCAGTGTCATTCCTATTCGATAGCCCCCTTGAGACAACCAGGGTGCTATCTCTATTTCCCTGACGTCGAACACATCTTGCATGATATGGTCAACATCAGACTGCTCATAGCCTCTGGCCATAAGTCTAGTATTAAACATATTTAATTCATCATGCAGGGTATCACCATCAGTACATAGCCTAGACAAATGTAATGTTTGTCCCTTGACAATAGTGTGGAACACAAAACCTGGATGCATACTATCTTTAACCAGCAACCCATTTTTCCATCATGGTTTCCTATAAACCTTAAAGTGAAGAATACCATTGCCACTCTGTATTAACTGTATATCTAAAAGCTCTATCTCTGTATAGGAATGATTCACAGAAAACCTTAAGAATTCAGTAGACTGTTCAAGATAAATGACAAATTGATTCAAGGACTCAGTGATGCCTGTCCACAACATAAAAATGTCATCAACAAAATGTGTATAAATAACCACGTGTTATAATTGATTGTTAGAATTGAAAATAATATCATTCTCCCTTGAAGCAAGAACCAGATTGGCGTAAGAGTTGGCGCAGGCAGTGCCCATGGCAACCCCCCCTTCTGCCAAAAATATTTCTCACTAAACAAAAAAACATTATGTTCCAACACCAATTCTAAAAGGCACCTAATTTGTTGTACTTCTTGCTTACTGACAGACTCTTGTTGTAAGAGCTTACTGATGGTCCCAAGGCCATACCTATTAGGTATGACAGTAAACAAATCCCTTACATCCAAAGTAACTAATAAATGCAAGCCAGTAAAGTATAACTATCTAAAAATACATGGATATTAGTCAAAAAATGTGCACTATCTTTAAGTATCCTAGGTATAGCATTAACAATTAATTTTAATTTAAACTCAACCCACACAGAGCAGTACTCTGTCACCAACCCTCTCTCCAAAACTATGGGTCTGAGAAGTGGGTTACTCAAATCTTTATGTATTTTAGGCAATGCTTTGAAGACAGGTACAACAGAATGTTCTACATTAACAAAATTGTAAATTTCATCAATAATAACTCCTGACTCCTTTACTTCAATCAAAACATTTTTAACATGTAAAATTATGCAATTAACTTCTCTTCCATCAATCTTTACATAGGTGGAATGATTGGTGCCAGAGACATGGCCTAAAGCTAAATGTGAAAAAATGCATGATCATACCCTTTAAGAAGTCAAATAACCCTTACAAATTACATCATCAATAGCACATCTAGGTACACAGCTAGATAGTCACCTGAACTTTGACTGTCATGGGTCCACAGTGGTAAGTAAGTTCTTCTATGTGGCATAACTTATAAGTAAAGGTATGGCATCCAGATCCAAGGAAATTATAGTCCTGCTGTACTCGTTAGATCAATAATCAAGTACAGTGTGCCTTTTGGCATGTACTTGACAAGGCACTTAAAGCAGCAGCTGGAGTGACCTCAGAGGTTTCTCACAAAGAAAATACAGGGTGTAAACAACACGTCCTAAGAGGATAAACTAAAACCCCTATCCCTTTACTTTGTCTCCTACTGACTATTAAGGGGAGACCTAATGCTGCCTACAAGGCAGTCACAAATCCAGCCCTGATGGAGCTGCTACACATCCACAAGTGTACCTGATCTAGGGATCTAAACAGTGACACAAACAAAACATGCTGGAGAGACAGATATGTATCATAGAGATTGCCCTTTCTTTGTAACACACTTCCTATTCACTTTAAGCAGAGTCCTTTGCTGGCCCTCTTTAAATCCAATCTGGATTACAGGATGGGAAACTGCAAATTCAAACCTGGGGTGGCATGCATGTCCCTTAATCACACGGCAGTCTATAAGATACTCAAGGCATAGGCAGAAACCTATGCCATCCTCTTGCCCCTGCAGGTGGTATATTGGGTAAAATTAGGTTACATTGGCTAGGCTTGTAAGGACTCTTAAGCTGTCAGCCTAGTAATCTCCTATGAACCTATCTGCCTATGTAGTGACAGTTGTCAGGAGATCATTCTACTCAGTGTAGCTGATCGCCAAGAGAATATCATCTAGATCTAAAGAGGTTATTGCCACCCCCTTGTATTTGTCATTGATCAGATTTATTATATGATACAATGTCCCTTTGCTATAAACTTTACAAGACATATGAAACAGCTGGAAAGTCTCCAGAGGTGTCTCATAAAGAGCATCACCTGCATAAAAATCATAAGATATTGGGACAAAAAGAAAACATAAAACAAAACAAACAAAAAGCATTGTTTCTCTTTTCTATGTCAAACAGGCACCTCAAAGGAGATGTATTCCTTGTCTTGTGAGCAGTTACAGACCCAGTAATCCAGGATCTCTTGTACCCTCACAAACTAAACATTTTCACAAATATTAGAAGAAGGGATCTAAACATGCTTCAACAGATCAGTAAAACAAGGTGGAGACAGATTCATTACTCATTGTTTCCTGCACCTCTGGAATTGACTCCCCCTACAAATAAAGCAGCATTATACACTATCTTCTATCAAAGAAACCTGGATAACTCGATGGGTGTTCATAAATTTCCCATTCTCTGGAATAGGGTTCCCATCCATGTGAATCAGGGTTCTTCCCTATCCCTATTTAAGTGTAATTTTGGACTGGATGGGTAATCAGGAATTCATCCCTGATCTGGTCCCTATGTCTCTGATGGACAGAGGTAGTCAATAAATCATCCTTTATGTAAATCAAATTTGTGGGTCACATTTGGGGTGCATGGTTAGGCTTATAAGGGCCCTAGTGGTCATTAGTATACGCCTATCATAGTAACATTGCCGATGTTTTGATCACAACTAACAAGGGTAGTTTGCTCAGCAATGCACTCCACATCATATAACACTGATAAGGACAGTTAACTTGTATATCACAACTCATCTCTTCATCACAATACAACTACACAGTAAATATTTATGAATTTCAGATTATATTTAATGTTTATAAAGGTTTAGCTCATAGAGCAATAGTTTCAAATATAAGCAATAGCTATTTGTTAAACAGGTACACACTGGGTGCACAGTCCCTTTTCAGAGGTGATGTGTGAGCAATGTCTGGTCGAGTGATTTTCTCAAGGTCAAACGAGGGTGGAGCTCACAGCCTTAACCATATTCATCAACTGCTAGACTCAAGTACAGCTTGACTGTCTTTGTGTACTTTCTAAATGGTTTGATGAAGTAAAAATAAATAAATATAAAAATGTTAAAAAAGTGAAAGAAAGAATTACATATTTTCAGTAAGTTCATGCATCATAACATTTTAATATTCTGTTTTGTGGCTGCCTTATACCTTGTGTTCAAAAGTTATTTTTGAGCAAAATATATTTAAAGATAATAACCTAAATTTTTCCATCAACTCTTAAGTTCCAGAAGGCTCTTTTTAAAGGTATTAACTGCTTCAACTGCTGAATAAAAAGAGTTGCTCATATTTTGTACTGTAAACTGCAAAGTTGTTGAAAGCACAATTTGAAAGAGAATATTTTCAGCTATTAGTATTTGACAATTTGTCTTTTCTGTTTAAATGTAACCAGTAAGTCAACAGAAAGAACCCCAAGATTATTTCAAGCAAAGTTATCTTGTCCATGACTCATGTAGGTTTTAGTACAGAAGGTGCATTTTATTGCCTGAACATTTTGCATGCAGAAAACCCTTGAGTACAGACATCAGCAGGAGGCCATGAAGACTGCAAACACTATTGCTTATTATGGTGTCATCATTTACAATACTCTGAAGAGAATATTATTGTCTAATAATTCAGTAGAGCTCCTGATATCCATCACATTCCATTTGTTATGACACCCTAAGTCTATAATTGTAGTGAGAGTTTTTGATTATATAGTGTACTCATTTAAGATTAAGTATATTTTCTTGTCCCGGTCATAAAGCAAAGAAAAGTTTTGTGCAGTAGTCTGTATTACTTTCAGTTATGTCCATTGCTATGGATTTTTTGTAAGTTCTTCATGGCTGCTTCAGACTTAAAAGCTCATCAGACTTCATGTGAAACTCCTTAAGTAGCTTGTCTCTTATCCATAGGATATGTTTGGTCCTTTTGACTACAACTAACTTAACTCCTTTATCTAAAAAGCAGGGGGTTTATAGGTTCATAGGTTCATAGGAGGTTACAAGGCTAATGGCCCTAGGGCATTTACAAGCCTAGCTGTGCAATAACCCAAGTACCCTTATTGACTATAGTTAGATGGTCATTGTTAGAAGTGCAATTATGTGATCAGCATTAACTGCCCTTGTCCATGAGGGACATAGGTGCCACCTCCAGGATGAATTTACAGTCACCCATCCAGTTGTCAAGGTTGCGCTTGAATAAGGTCATCATGGAGCTCTGCTGCACATGGAGTCAGAGCTTGTTCCAGAGGAGTGGCAATTGTTGGCAGATATATCTGTCTCTTCAGCATGTTCTGTTAATGTCACAGGCTAGGTTAAGATCCTTGGAATGAGTTATTCTTGTCCTATTTGATTTGCGAATGTGTAGCATTCCCATTAGGGCAGGGTCTGAGACTGCTCTGTAGGCCAGGCACACGTCAACCTGCAACATCCTGTATGATACAGAGTACAGTGACACGGCTTTCAGCCTTTCCATGTATGTCATGTTTTGGAGAGTCTGGGTTCCCTTGCTTAGAAACCTCTGTGGTCTCTCCAGATGCTGCAGGTGTCTGGTGACATAGATACAGAAAGGAACATTGTATTCAATTAGAAGTCTGTTAACGGTTGACCGCAGTGGATCTATAACCTCCCTAGTTGTGAATACAATGCCCTTATTTATGAGATACGCAATGTAGAATGCTTTTCTTACCACTATAGACACTTGGCGATCGAAGTTTAGATTGCTATCAGCCTGTATTCCCAAGTCTCACACCACTGAGTTTGAGCTTAGCAGGGTCTATCTATATCATAATTAGCAAGAGCTACTTCTTTGTCAAAGGGGATCATGAGGCATTTTTTTGCATTAAGTTTTAGTCCAAGAGTTGGCACCAATCATTTGTCTGTGTTAGCCTTTTCAGTAATATGTTAACATTGTTGTGGGGGTCTATGATTCTGCTCAGTTTACTGTCATCTGCAAACTTGGTAAGCCACAGGCCGTATGCCTTCACCTGGACTTCAGAGAAATAGATTCCAAACAGTACAGGGCCCAGCACAGATCCTTGTGAGACCCCACCCCACCAGTAACTGGTCTATTGGTGGAGGTGGACTCCCCAGCTTTGACAGTATGCATTCTGTTGCTGAGCCAGTTTGCTAAACTGTATGGGTTAATCCCCAGCTTGGAGAGCTCCTCAATGATACTTGAATGGGAGATTGTGTCAAAGGCCTTGGCTAAATCAAGCTAGGCAGTATGTATTGTTTTGCCCTCATCCAGAGCTTTCCTGACATTCTCAAAGAGTTCCTCTAGGTTTAATACGCAAGATCTACCCTTGATGAAACCAAACTGGGTCAGGCCAAGGGTTAAAAGGTCACCCATGTCCTTGTGGATATGGTCCATGATGATTTTTTCCATGGCTTTGCAGATAAGGCTGATAAGCCTTATCAGTCAATTGTTCCCAGGGCCAGTTGATGTTCCCCGTTTGTGCAAGGGGATTACTGTTGCTGTTCTGTACTCTGCTAAGACAATGCAGTTCTCAGGCTCTGGTTAAAGGGAATGCTGAGTGGTTCTACTAGGTCTTGTTTTAGATTGTTTAGTAAACAGCCTGGGATGTTATTTGGTCCCATAGAGGCCGTACTTTTGGCCTTGGAGAGTGTTTGTATGACCTGTTCTTTGGAGATACTCGGTAGAGGACTGGTGTCAGAAATGCTTTGGAGTATGTCTGGTGGGGACAGGGGGAAGACATTATTGCCAAATCTGTCAGCTAGCCAGTTGGCAATTTCCTCAGCTTCAGTGTGAGTGGTACCATCCACTATATATTTGGCGCACAGCTGGGCATTCCCTTTTAGGTTTTGGATGCAGCTAAAGAATGCATTATGATTGTCTTTAGCTAGGGATGCTAATTTAGACTTATAGCTAGTCTTAGTGGACTTAACAAGATATGTGATTTACTTGTTCAAGCTGTGGAGGGTATTCTTCCTCTGTTGAGTAAGTTTCCTCCTGTTCTTACATATCAGTTTCTTTATTTTGCTGTATAGCTTATTTATGAGATACTGTTCTTACATATCAGTTTCTTTCTTTTGCTGTATAGCTTATTAATACTTACAGTCCACCAAAGTGGCTTGTTTTTTGGGGAAAACCTGGTTTTGTTCCTGTTGGGAATGAGTTTGTTTAAGGGGCTGTATAGGGCATTTGTGTACTCCTCTGCATAGTAGTCATATGTTGGCAGGGGATTTGAAACTTTTTATATCATCGCTTAGCAGGCAATAGTTTGATTTGGTGAAAATTTTCAGTTTTTTTACTCCTGTGGGAGATGTCAAGTTTGATCTTTGCTTCAAACAAGACAGATTTATGGTCTGACCTTACCAGGGAGGTCAACATACAGGGGTTAGTGCAGTGAACCCCCCCCCCCCATGTTGGTGAGCACTAGGTCCAGAATATTTGAGCCCATTTTTGGAGTGTGGGGGTGCAGACCAACTGTTCCAGGGCATTTGAATTAGCAAAGTCCAGGAACCTGATAGTTATCATGTTTGTGCTCACGTAAGTCACCCAGTTGATGAAAAGATTGTTGAAATCCACAATGACCAAGGTATTTGGCTGTATACTGAGTGAGTCTAGCAAGTTCAGGTAGGTGGTGTGCTTCTCTGGGTTCATGGTACGGGACCTGTAGCTAACGAAGATGTGGAGGGGTGTTTCCCCCATAGCTAATCTGACCTGGAGTAGCTCACGGGAGTCGTACTCTCTCACCAGTCTTGAGGTATATTCAGAGTTAATGATGATCGATACACCTCCCCCTCTGGTTCTTTCATGCTTGTTTTGAGGTTTGGTCATGTGAAAGGCATTGTAGCCTTGTATGGCCGGGGTGCTATAAGCAGCCTTGAACTAATTCTCTGTGACTGCACAAACACCAGCATCTTCCAAGGTGAGGAGTGCTTCCAGGGAGTGCAGTTTACTGTTTCAGCTCCTACTATTAAGCAGCAGGACCTTGAGTTTGTCTTTAGTGGATTTATTTACATCAGAAGTTGTGTTGTTTGGACATTGACTAAAAAAGGCACTATGGGGAGGCAAGTGTCTTTGCCAGTATCCGAAAGCTTTGAGGAGACAGGTGAAGACCATCTCTGGCAAAGCAGTGTGTATTTTCGACCATGTCTTCTCAGCAGACAGATACTGGATCCTCCTATTGTGATACCAGAAGCTAAGCCAGTTATTGAAATCAATATTTTTTGTCTGTATTGTGGCATCATCCTAGGTGAAGGTAGAATGCTGCTCAGTGCTAGGGACATACCAGCCTGGGATACGTAATCTGAGAGTTCAGTCATGTCTCTCTTTATATAGTCCAGAGAGCTACATCTCAAGTCATTCACACCCACATGTACTATGACAGAGTCATAACAGTACTTGGTTCTGAGTGACTTGAGTGTGTATGTGATTTGACAGATCTTGGTACCTGACAGGCAGCTGACCATGACCTTCTCCTTGTTCAACCTGGTAAGGGGGTCATTTGTGTGTCTCACTATTGAGTTGCTTATGATCAGAACATTAGATTTCGAGGTGTTTTGATTTAAGGGCTTAATTGTTGAGACACTAACATGTGATTTGTTATGTATAGTGGTGGATTCAGTTTGTGTACCATTATGTGTATGTTGTTTGCGCTTGGGAGGTCTCTGGTCTTTTGGTAGGCTTTTAATGAGCACTTCCATGTATATGGGTTTATTTGTATTGACCATATCTTTTGTGAGAAGGACGTTGTGTATGCTGACAACCTGCTGTATGTATTGTTTATTTTTATGTGAGAAGACTGATTCAAATTTCATGGTATAGCTATATCTCTCACATGCTGTGTTTATTTGCTTTAAGAGCAAGTGGTTGTCAGTATACATGAGGCAAGTACTACATTGCCTTAGGATGCCCATGTCAATCAGGTTGGCTGTAGAAATGGTGGGAAACTGTCCATCAATTATGGCAGGTATATATTGTAGTAACTAGTGGAATGGGCTAGATGGACCAGGGTTTGCTTGTGAGACTAACGATGGTGGCTATTCTATGGAGGGCTAAGTGTGGAAGACTTTGTCAGCACTTCAGAATATGCAACTGAGTTGCTCGCTAGGTAGCAATAGGCAACTGCATTGCACACAGAGAGGCACTGGAGCTAATTAGAGTTCTCTACCAGATATCAAGGGAAAATTGTGTTTCTAAGCATTTGTGGCTATACACAGCACCGCTAAACTCTGCAGGGCAGTGCACATTTACACACAAATGCGAGTTTTAAAGACAAGCAAAGTTAAACAGTTTTAGTAAAAAAAAAAAAAAAAAAAAAAAAAAAAAAAAAAAAAAAAAAATATGTTTTTTTGGTTCTGCCATATTAACTGCATCTACTGTTAAGAGTTAATTCTATACTGACAATTTACTTTGAATTGTTAGAATTTATCCTGTAAATCAGTCTGTTTTTGCTTGTATTTTTTGTATTGATTTTGTTTATATGCTTAACTCACAGAAATTTGTTAATTTAGCTGTATTTACCTAGGAGCTTTTCTCCCCGGGCCTCTACTGAAAATGGACATGTATCCAGTTAGACTAGCCCGGTAAACAAATGTAAAATAAAATAAATAAATAATAGTACAACTTAACCAATAGGAAAGGCCAAAACTGAGCCTTATTCCAACAGTCCCCAGCTCAGATGGGTCCTAGTCCGCACCCTTCTGCCACAGGGGTGCAAGATGGCCTTTTTAATGTAGGACGACTGGTTTTAGTACTAAAGTAATACCAAACAGCCTAGATTCAGCAAATCTGACTCTAACCTATGCTATGAAATACAGAAGTTCTAGAAATTCAAAGTGCAGAAAAAAGCAGTCACAGCAGTAAAAAAGAATGATTTCCTTACCGCTGTAGACATGTGATGCTCAAAGGCTAGATTACTATCTATGTGTATCCCTAAGTCCCTAATTTCTGGGCCATCTCTAAGTGGTGTGCTGTCAATATGATAGTTACCAGCAATGGATGACTTTCCAAAGGATAGTATTATGTATTTCTTGGCATTTAGTTTTAGTCCATGGATCTGACACCAGTTGTTTGTCTGTGTCAGCCACTCCTGGAGAACATTTGTGTCAGTGTGAGAATCAATGACAGCTCCTTCTTCTTCTTCTTCTTTTGGCTTTTCCCAGTTAGGAGTCGCCACAGTAGATCGCCTTGTCCACTCATGATTGGCAGTGGAGTTTTACGGTGTCGAGTTGCCAGCCTGGCACCCAACCTTCCACAGAAGGTACACGCACATAGGGCCAATTTAGAGTGTCCAATCCACCTACAGCATGTCTTTGGGATGTGGGAGGAAACTGGAGCACCCGGAGGAAACCCACGTGACCACAGGGAGGACATGCAGACTCCACACAGAAGGCACCCCAGCCAAGGATCGAACTGGAGAACCTCTTGCTGTGAGGCAGCAATGCTAACCACTGCATCACCGTGGCTGCCCAATGACAGCAGCTCCTAATTTGCAATAATTTGCAAATTTAGTCAGTCAGAGACCACTGACATTGGCCTTGACTTCTGAGAAGTAAATGCCAAAAAGGAGCGGTCCAAGGACTGATCCCTGAGGGACTCCACTTCTGATTGGCCTCTTTGCAGAGGTTGACTCCCCAATTCTAAATTCCTGGATCTAGTCTGTGAGACAGTTGGCTATCCACCGGGGGACATATGTGTTTGTACCTTACCTCTTGAGTTTGTCTACAATCCCTGAGTAGGGTATTGTGTCAAATGCCTTGGCCAGCTCAAGGCAGACAGTATAAACAAGTTTTCCCTTATCCATTGCTTTGGTGACCTTCTCAAAAAAGTCCACTAAATTTAGTAGGCACGATCTGTCCTTGACAAAACTAAACTGGGTTGGGTCCATTGTCTGGAGGTTTACTATATCACTGTTGATCATCTCCATGATAATTCTTACCATGGCTTTACATGTAAGACTAGTGAGACTTATGGGTGTGTAGTTTCCAGGGTCTGTAGATAACCCACCTTTGTGCAGACTGTTGCCTTTCTCCATTCATGAGGCATGAAGCCTGTTTGGAAGCTACAGTTAAACAGTAATTCCAGAGTCCCTGATAGGTCATGCTTCATGTTATTTAGAAGGCATCCCAGCCTTGGTGTGCATCCCATGGTCTGGTCCCATTGATGCAGTGTTCTTGATCTTAGAGAGAGCATTAAGGACCTGTTCCCTAGTGATAGTAGGGGGAGTTATATTTGATATTTCCTGAGGAAAGGTTGAGGGGAGAGAGGGGTAAAGTTGGAGCTGAATATATCAGCCAGGAGGTTTGCTATGTCTTCTGGCTTAGTATAGGTGGTCTATTTACAATGAGCTCTGAACACAATTGTGTATTGTCTTTGAGGTTGCAGACATAGCTAAAGAATGCTTTGTGGTTGTCCTTGGCCTGAGAGACCAAGCTTACCTCAAATTTGGCCTTGGTAGACTTTATTTGTCCTGTAAGTTGTTTGTTTAGTTTGATGAGGGTGCTTTTATTCTGCTGGGTGCTGCACCTCCTAATTTTTGCAATGATTTTCTTCCTCCTGTTATACAGCCTATTGATTTTGTGACTCACCAGGGTGACTTGTTTTTCTAGTTAGTTCTGTACTTCTTCTTGGTGGGAACAGCTGTCTCTATACAACTACTAACATGCTTGTGCAGGGCTTCTGTAAAAAGTTCTGCATAGACAGCAGTGTTCTCAGGGTTTATGGGGGCTTGAAATTTTGCCAGGTTCTCAGTTAATAGCAAGAGGTTAACCTTAGAATTGTTCCTGAATATTACAGGTTTAGCTGGAGGTCCAGGTTTTATTTTTAATTCAAAGGAGACCATTTTTTAGTCTGACCTTACCAGGGAAAGCATTACAGAATGTGGTGTGCAGCAGTCTTCCATATTAGTGAGGAACAGATTCAGTATGGTTGCACCTCTGGTTGGTGTATTGACTATCTAGTACAGGGAGCCGAGTACCATGTATTTCAAATGGCCTCTTTATCTTTATGCAGACTGAAAAATAATGTTCCTTAGATAAAGAAAAAAAATCAGATAATAGTTAACTGCAACTTTATTATATGTTTTGGAGGATTATGTTTGCTGAGTAACATTTCTTTTGTGTAGTAGCATCCATCAGTATGACTGATTTTCTGCAGATCCTTTTCTAAACACAGTTAATTTTTTTGTTTACCTCAGTCTTAATAGCTTAAAATGTAATCATGATATTTTATTTTTAGCTTCCCTTTAAGACAATTGTTTTGATGTGCTATGCCTGAAATAGTTTATTTTAAAACACAATTATGACACAGTAGGTCTGAAACAAGATGTCAGCTTCTTACTTAGATCATTTACATGTGTGTCATAAATGTAACTAATATTGTCACTGCCATATGGATTTCTATATCTGTTTTGCAGAATTTTGCAGTAAGCAGTTTTATCAGGTATATAATCCCTCATTACTGAGTTAAGCAAGATAAACAGATACAAAGTAATTACTTGTACCATATGCTATTATTGCAGCAATTGCTTTTAAAAATAATTTCAAATGGAATGCTTCTTTGAGGGCAACTGTCAGACAAAGATTTAAAATCTATCATTTGATTATGTTTACTTCAGTCTGAAGTAAACATGATCAACTTTTATTTCATTTGAAAAAATGCATTGACACACAATCATATTTAGGAGTTTCCTTTGTTTAGACAAGACTTTAATTTTTTACTTTTTTTGCAGATTATAAGGATACCTTGTAAAAAAACAGTAAGGAAGTGAAAAAACAAAAGTGGTATGAGGGAATTGAAAGTTTAATTAACATAGTATATGGCCTTTGACTTTTTTGGAAATGGTAGTTTGTGACTTCTAACTCTTTGAATGGATTAAGTAAAGCTGATTTAACTAGAAGATGAGTGGAAGTATAAACTGGTGTTTAGCAGATAATGCTTTAAATGAGTTTTAAATGATTTTCAGTTGCTGTTTTCTTTCAGAGAGAGAGAGAAGAATGGAGTTGCATTATTTTGAAATACAACTGGAGAAATAAATAACAAAAAGCCAGTAAATGACTGGAGTAGAAAAAATCAGAAGTCACTAATAAATGATTAACGCGTTTCGTTCACTTTTAATCCACCATGAACTTCATCAGAATAACCATTACAAACTCTGTTCAGATTTAAATACCTTTTCAAATGAAAGCCATGTGACATTGTCATCCAATACTAAAATTCGGACTTTATAATCCTTAAAGAAGTATTATTTTGTCAGAAAACAAATAAAATGTTTATAACCATACTTAATAAAAAACATTTTATAAAAATAATTTTATAAAAAATCATTTTATGAAAATGTGTGTACGTAATTAGAATACATTATATTTATAATCTCTGTGCTTGTAAAAAGCACTTGATGTTAATAACATCGTTTAGCCCAGGAGGCTCATCAGCATTGAGCAAAATCTGCCAAAGAGCTTCTTTACACTCTAATTTAACCTTGAAGTTCCCAGAGAACTGTGCATCACTAACTTTTTCTAATACTGAAAAACTGAACTTTTTAAAGTTTGTGCAATATACAGAATGTTTTGCTAGTGCATTAGACATGTCTTTCTTTTTAATGGCTAAATTGTGTTCATAAATGTGTCTATTTAAAGTTCTAATACTTTTGCCTATGTAAAAATGTTCACATGTATCACACAAACCAATGTAAACAACATTCTGAGTTTTACAAGTGTAATGCCCTCTACTACAAATAGTTTTATTCAAGTGCTTCAAATGAATGCTGTTACATCCAGCTATATACCTACACTGCTTACAACAGTTACATGAAAATGTACCATAATTAGACCCTTCAAACCTAATCTCCTTACAACTTTCTAACTTACTTTTGATATTAGTAGTTTTTTTGTAAGTGAATAATGGAGTCTTACCTATAATGGAACTCAAGTCATTATTTCCAAGTACAACTTTCCAATTATTGAGCATGACCTTCTTAATATAACCCATTTCGTTAGAAATAGGAATAGGAAATGCTAACTTATATTCACTAGCAATTCTACACTCATCTCCAGTTGTACTATAAACTATTGTAGCTTGATATAAAATAGGACGTGCTTTATCCATTCTTACAGCACACACTTCCTTCTGAATATTTTTTAACCATGTACTATTGTACCCTCTTTCTATAAAGAACCTGTTCAATTTTTCAACTTCTTTGAAAAACATATCATCCCTACTTGTCAATCTACTTAACCTAATAAGTTGTCCTTTAACTACTCCACGTTTCATAAACTCAGGATGTAAACTATCGTGGTGTAGATATTGATTGACAAAAGTGGACTTCCTAAAAATGTCACTTTCAAAACTAGCTGTGTCACCATTTAAACTTAAATGTAAGTCCAAAAAATTAATATCTAGTCCAAAATGGCCAATAGTGAACTTCAGAAAATCCATAGTACCATTTAAATAATCTACAAAATTCTGAAAGGAAACAAAATCTCCCTTCCACAAAAAAAACAAATCATCTATACATCTCTTATAAAACAAAATGCTCTTTGTAGAGGGATGTGAATGTAGAAATTTAATTTCCCACATGGCCATAACAATGTTAGCAAAGCTAGGTGCAACTCTGGACCCCATGGCTACACCTGAAATTTGTTGAAAAAAAGTGTTTTCGAAAGTGAAGAAATTATTTTCTAGAACTATGTCCATTAAAGTACATATGGTGTTGACAAGATTGTTGTTCATATCTGTTTGTGTACTTAAATATTCCCTTAGATATTCAACTCCTGTAATCTGGTCAATACAAGTGTATAATGATGTAACGTCTAAGGAAGCAAAATTAAAAACTGCATCCTTTAGATCAAATTGGCCCAAAAGTTCCAGCAAGTGCCAAGAATCTCTCAAATACGACTTTGTTTTCTGAACTATAGGGTTCAAACACTTGTCTAACCAAATAGAAATGGCTTCTGTTTTAGAAAAGCTAGCTGACACTATTGGTCTAAAGGGTATCTTCTCACTTTGCTTATGCAATTTTGGAATACCAAAAATTGTAGCCAATTTAGGATATTTTACATTTAAAAAATCGTAAATAATATTATCAATGTTACCTTGGGTGAATAAATCAAAAAGGAGAACATCCACCATTTGAAAGCTTTTGGTGATGAAATCTTTGCTAACAGTTCTATAACAACTGTGATCATTCAACAAAATACTCATTGCTGTACTGTAATCAATAGATTTCATAATGACTATTGTGCCTCCTTTATCAGCTTTCATTATGCGCCATTCCTTATTTTTGGCAACATAATCCAAAGCTTGAAGTTCACTCAGAGATAAAGTAGGTACATTGGAATACTTATACTTATTCAATTTCCTAAAATCTTGTTCACACAGCTTTCCAAAAACCATCAAAGTGGAATTTAACATGGGATTAAATGTACTTTTTCTTTTACAACCATCCTCATTAAATTCCACTTTAGTCACACCATCAAAAATGTACTTTAAATTCAATTTTCGAAGATATAATTTTAAATCAACAATAAGTCTGGAAATGTTCACATTATTAGAAGGAACAAAGGAAAAACCTTTTTGAAGCACCGAAGTGACCTCAAGGGGCAAAGATTCGTTAGTTAAATTAAGAACTGTAATACCATACTCTAATTCTTCTTGCGATTCTTGCCCCTTCCTTTGTTCCTCGTCTGGACTTTCCCAGACCATCTCGGAGTTTTCGTGTTCCCTGCTTTGTCCGAAATGCATTAATCATTTATTAGTGACTTCTGATTTTTTCTACTCCAGTCATTTACTGGCTTTTGTTATTTGGTTCTTTTGTGTGTTTTTTAAAACAACTGGAGAAATATGACTTACCTACTGAATTATAAGATTTGGAAACAGCAAGAAGAGACTTGTCCTCAGATCTGAGCTCTCTGCACAGTAGGGCTGGATAATAAATTTTAGAGCAGGACATTTATCTGGTTGATATACATATTTTTGTGGATTACTAGCAGTTGTTTCAAGGTTAGATGTTGTGGGATTTCTAACCAATTAAGATGTTTTATTAATATACAGAGGCGAGGTTTTGTGTGTTGGTCAGCTGTAAATTTATCAACTTTGTTATGACATTGATTCATTTTCAGTATTAACATAGTCTGAAAATTGCTGAGTATTATGGAAGTATATAGGAGGGATGATAATAGGGAGGTTGAGGCTATGTTTTTTTTCTTAATCTGTCAGGGTTTGGCCATATGTAGTAAGCTAAGTTTTTGATGAATTTTGCTTATTGTTTTGACTACGTGACGGTCACTCATTTTTCTATCTATTGTAACCCTAAGATGTTCAGTTGATGAGATCAGATATATTTTTGTATTATTGGCTAAGTATAAACTGAACGGTGGTTAGGAGTAAATAAGATTACTTTAATCTTCTTGGGATTAAGGAGAAGTTTAACCTTAATTATCCATGTCTCAACAGATGAGCAAGGATGTTGTGTTACTTCTTATACGGCTCTCCTGGATCAAATTTTAGCTCCTTCCCCTTTAATGCCTTTATACATCCTCTCTCTCATTTTCCTTGTTTTTATTTCTCTTACTGTTATTTCTTTACTCTTAATTTTGTTTTTACTCATTAATCCCCTGCCTCCCATATCTATTCCATTTATTATCTCCAACAAATATTTTTTCTCACTCTCCCATCTCTTCCTCACCTGCTCCTTGTCCACTCTTTTCAAATTTACACATTGACATTTGCTTTATGAGTTAGTCATAAACTTCACGTTTGTAGCATGTCAACATGTTTCAATGATGTATGATATTGTATTTATCTTTTTTTAATTATGGTATGTGTGCATTATTCTGCATGTCATATAATAATTAATGTTTACATTGATCTATATCCATCCATCCATCCTCAACCCCTTTTCCCATTTTACACATGGGGTCAGGGTGTCACTTCCACAGTGGCAATCAACTTGACCCAAGTTGTACATGACTGGGTGGCTAGCCTTGCCATGGTAGTTCATTTGTGCCACTCACTTGTACACACACTCACACCTATAGCCAATTTAGAGTGTCCAATCCACATACTGCATTTCTTTGTATTGTGGGAGGAAACTGGAGCATCCAGAGGAAATCCACATGATCCCATTACAGCATATTGTAATATGGTGTCAGTTTTCACCCATGTACATGTAACCTCTGTTTTCTTTCATTTGTGGAGCTTTTCTCCTTGGGCCTCCAATGAAAACAGATAACGTATCCAATAAGACTTTCCCAGTAAACAAACAGATAATTAGTTCTGCGGGGAGTTCATCTGTACAAACAAGACTAGCATTATCTGCATACAGAACTATGGTAGAATGTTTTGTGGTGGAGTGAAGATCATTTGTGAAAAGATTGTACAACAAAGGCCCAATACTGATCCATGGTAGATTCCTAAAGACACAGGAAAAAAGGATGAGCATCATTGAGCAACCATCTTTACATTTCAGTGCTTGTGCCCATGTTGATAAGTAGCTCTCAAAACAAAGAAAAAAATGAGGACGAGATGGATAGTGCAGAGAGTTTTAGAAGTAGTGATGAGAATGACATGGTCTGAATGTTTTATTTTCAAGAGAGAATGAGGAGAAAGCTTGCTACAGTTCATGCTACTATTGATGTATTAGTAGAGCCGAGTAGGGCAGTAGTTATACTCTGGTTAGGTTGGAAGCCATGCTCTATGGGTGAAAGAAACCTGTTAGAGGTTAAGCATTCTAGGAGTTCATAATGAATACATTTCTCAAGAATTTTCCATAGTGGATAGAGTATTGTTATTGGCCTATAATTTGAAAGTCCAGCAAAAGTTCCACACTTATGAAGTGGCAAGATAAAATACTTTTTTTCTCAGTTCTGTAAGACAGTTTTGTACAAATGAATGATTTATCAGACTGGAAACTTGGTAGGCTACAGCATAATCTGCAGTTTTTAAATGTTCTACAGGCAGATTATCTTGATTTAATATGGTGAATTTTAGTTTAACAGAGAGTTTCCAGATAATGGAGGACTGCATTGATTCAACAGTGAATTTTTGATGAGGTCTGTTTGTTGGTAACACAATTTGGAAGTTAGTGCATCTGATCTTGTTATGTAAGCAGAAGGAAGTGGGGGTTAGACAAGTGAGCGGCAGTGTGGTTGAGGTATGTAGTGGTTGAGGTGTACTTATCTATCCTGAATGGAGTAGATTGTTTATTGATGTCCACAAATGTTTGGTGTTATATTAATTTCTAATCTGAAATTAATTTTGATCCAATCTAGTACACTGCTTGATGCAGTTCCTAAGGTGAATATAATATTGCAGATTTTTCCTGGTCTGATTTTATGGTCAGGCTTTCCAAGGTTTATCCCTATCTTCTATGAGGTGTTAGGTTTTTGTACACAGTCAGGGTTTGTTTTAACTCTTTCAATTCTTTAGTTCTCAGTGGAGCATGAGTGTTTAGGATATTCAGAAAAACTGTATTCAAATCTGAAACCGCAGTATCCAGTGGTAGATTTTTAAGTGCATCCCAGTTAAGCTATTTAAGGGTATTTTTAAAGTTCTCTAGACGGAAATTAATGAGATTTCTAGGGAGTGGTTTATTTGTCTGGCTACAAATATAGGTGTATGATCAGATGGATATTGTAAGGGTACCAATGCTGTAATACTATTTGGTGTGGGAATAAGGATCCAGTCAAGTGCTGAATCTTTCATGGAGATTATATTATGTCTGGCTAGAGACGTGAAAAGTTGGGTGAAACCATATTGTTAGTAGGTTGTAATGAGATGGTTCTCACCCAGCCAATGTTTACGCCACCCAGGGTAACTGTTTCCACGTGGGATTTTATTTGAGAGCCAGCATAGAAAGTCTTTTCACCAGGGGGTATGTAAATGCCTAATGTTTCTGGATATTTGAAGTTCCTGAGCTTTAGTACTGAGATAAGTATTTCTGCATTCTGAAATTGTTAGGGTATACTCACAAAGGGAAAGCAGACCTGTATCAAGAAAAGGTCCTAGTCCTTTTAGACTTGAGTGGTGTTTTAGTACCAGTAAAATAGACAAGACCAGTATACCCAACCAAAAATGTTCAGTAGAGGTCAGAAATGCACCAGAGAGAGGTATCTTTCTGCCTTATCAGTCAGCCAGCATCCTGTTGAATCACCAAGAAATATATAGTAAACACTCCAAATAACAGGTAGACAGAAGTTTGTTTCACAGTCCTTTATTGTTGCATCCAAGTGCCACTTAGTGTTACAGAATATTACAGGGTTAAGTCACTGTTTTTATTGTATAGTAAATGGGAGTGGCTAGGGCCGGTAGCCAGTCAGCATGTATAGGTGTGTAAGAGTGGGCTGAAGCCTTTATTCAAATTTGAGCTGAAAGATGAATCCACTCCTCTCACACCCATTGGATTATCAGAGAGATCACAAAAAATATTAATCTGAATTGTTATAATTCCATTTATAGTTTAAATAACTTTTGAGCATTCAGTGACTAAAATGCAATGAGTAAAATGCAATGAGTAAAACAGAAGTGCCCACAAACCAGTTAGCTTCCCTACCTAAAAATAGATAAGAAGTGTTACTCTGAGAATGGAACACATGCCACCCGCAAGTAGGATGGGAGTTTTTAGGTGTGGATATAGGCCAGCCATTGGCAGCAGTCAACTATTACAAAACTGTAAGGTCTTTCTCCATCACTGATCAACAAAATAACAACTTAGATCCAGAGAAGTGGCCATTGTGCTGCAAGGCCTTTTTCCATTACTGTGCAATAAAATAACAACTTAGATCCAGAGGACTGGCCATTGTACTGTGATGTCCCTCTCCTTTACTGAGAAACAGAAAAAAACAGAATACTTATGATGATTCTGACTACCACGGGGATCATAAACAGTTGTTCCATATTTTCTTTGTGGGTAGCTGACAGCACATTTTTTCTTAATCAAATTTGGCTGTCTGTGCTTGGATGTATTACCCACACCTCACTCAAATCACTAAATTCCTATGGTGTACCTGAACCACAAGCAGAAGCACAGAAGAAGAAGTTCTGATGGCAAAGAGAAAGAATAAGCTCCTCATCATGTTGCGAAGAATGAAGCTGAGGGATATTGGGGACCTCCTATTTTTGTACTGCTCAACAATTTTATTAACCAAACAACTGCTTGAAAGAACCATATATAAAAAACAGAGCTGGGGGCTAGCAAAGGAGTAATGACAGGTAAATTGAAAAACAAACTAGTGTAAGATTAGAAGTTTGAAAATCCCTGCCTTTTGTTACTGCTTACCCGTATGGCTAGGCCTTGATATATTGATTTTAATGGTAGGAATTAATGCCAGAATGTAATATTTTGTGAATCTAACTTACTGACGTCCTACAAGCTCTCAAACCTCAAATTTAAATTTGCTGTGGGCAAGTCTAATGCAGTGATTACAGTTCAATGAATGTGATTAGGAAAGAAACAAAAACAAAAAACATGGAAACAAGATCCAATAAAGTTTAAGAGCACTACTCAACCAAGTAAAGATTATCCTTTAAATCATTATATGGATAATCCAAAAGTAAGAACTAACTAATTTGTCAGAACTGGGCACTTTTTTTCTGATACATGGTCCATGTCAATCAGTTACCAATGAAACTGACCTTGGATACATGATACAGTTGCATCTCTCTGAATCCCTTAGATAATGCTGGATTGTCTATATATATATATATATATATATATATATATATATATATATATATATATATATATATATATATATATATATATAATTCACAGATATATGTTTTATGACAGGAAAAAGAATACAAAGAAATTGAAGAGGGAGAGAAAAGTGGAAAGGGAGCTTGATGATAATACAGGTATTGAGAAATGACAAATTCAGAAAAGACTAGAAAATTCACCACACAACAATCTGATGTGCAACTGTTATGCACTTAACACAGAATGTCCTGGTAATCCTTTAAATGTGTTGTGTCTCTGTTGGCTCTTTCCACTGCAATTCCACACTGGTCTTATACAAACTGAGTCAATTGTTGATATAAGTGCTATGACGCAATGTATGACTTGGTTGTGTGCTGCCATCTAAGATCATCAGATATCAGTTTTGTTCTTAAGTGATTTTCTAAAATGCATTCCTTAAATCCGGAGATATTTCACAACTTATTAGGCAATTTACTATACTTGTTAAAAAATAGTAGGCATGCTAGAAGCACATCTCAACTACTAATGCAAATTAGTGGAAAGCGACAAAGATTGTATACAGTTTAAACATAACTCTTTCAGCGTACTGTTGATGTCTTCACTTAAAGAGATAATTGAATAATTTGTTTTACATTGCATGTAAATTTTTTAATGAATTAATATTGCTTCTTTAATTAGTTCAAGTGCATGCCAAACAGATCCATTTAATTTCTCCAGGGAAGATACTTCAGCATCTCAGAAATCTCACACCACCCTCCCCAGATACACTTACACAGAGACCTAAACACATACGCACATACAAGTGAGCAAACAGACACACACACGCACACACACACACACACACACACACACACACACACACACACACACACACACACACACACACACACACACACACTGTAGTTGAATCATACATAAAAATAATATTTATGATGATTAAATAATTGTTCTTTGTTATTTCCGACATTAAAATGAGAAAACAGCTTGGTTAAACTCTTAGGTTTGAAATGATAGTTAAACACCTGCATTATTCTTATTTCAAACTACTAGAAATAACTGACAAAATAAAATGAGCTTATATACATAGAATTTACCACTCAACAATTTCACTACATATGGATTGCCAAAAAATACTTCAATTATCTTGACCAGTAAAGGTGAGTATCCATCATATTCAAGAGTGAGCGCAGTTATAAAGAATAGGTAGGATTTCTTTTATGCTACTATACAACACTTCTCACCTAGTTGGGTGAATGCCACAACTATCCTATGGTCCTTATATTTGTAATAAGCTACTCAAATGTTGCCAATAGCTTCAGTTTAATATTTTTAGCTTTTCTTTACAAGCATATGGACTAAGACGTTAATGCTTTTAATAATTTTCAGGCAGGCATGGGAAGGTAAGAGTTGTGTTGTGATAACATAACCACGTTTGAATGAGTCCATATTTAAATGCATATGACTACTTAAGTGACAGCTTTAATAAATATGATCTGCTCTTCTAAGATGCACTACACTACTAGCATAAATCATCGGTAAAGTGTAATAGGGCAGATCTTGTCTTCATCTATATTTAGCCATCTTAACAGTCATCTTTTCACAGTACTTTAGATTTAATTTATTCCCACACTCTTGACAGAGTAGAACTGTTTAATTACCACATTGACCTCATCTATCAAAATAGATCAAGTTTTATCAGGTGCTTCTGACACTATATTGCCTGCAGATCACATTGCCATGAGATACATGTCTTTCTCACAGTGTTTCTTACACTTTCCTGCAATATCACAACTTAGGTCAGCATTTCTATCCATGCAGAGAATAGTATGGACAATGTTCCACCACCACCTTGTGCTTTCTGCCTAACATCAAGAATTCTTAAAATGCTCTGTATCTGACTTGCTGTTTCCTCCCTTCCATCTAGTATCTTTGCTGGTCTCCTTTCAGGCTCTCTTTAAAATTCAGACTTGTTTATAATATTTGCTTTCATTCTTGGGAGCATTTGCTTTCTCTTCCCATCTTCCTCAATTTTTTCTACAATGGTTCATTATGTGGATAGTAAATCAGTGCTGCCAATTTTATGACCAGTGCCTTGACCCGCAGTATGCCACTTAACTTGCACTGACGAGTAATTAATATCACAAAACCTATGATTGCCTTATCTCAAGTGCATCAGCATTTAACTCTTATTGCACACCTGCAAACTCATCATCTCTGAGAAGTTAACAAACAGAGCCTTAACAAGGGTGGGGCAAAGGGATAGCTGCCCTGGCACAAGGTGTCAGGGAGAATGATTGGCAGGTGCCAATGGTCCTGGAATGTAAGAATGTAGTACTAGCATTGATACATGAATGCCAAAACTGCAGTTACAGCTTGGGTGAAGTGCTGAACCACTTAATATGAGTTGAGTGTGCAGGGTAGGAATGGTAGCAAGCTGCTTATTACAGTTTGCTAGAGTTTAACAAGCAACTTTTCAAGGTTGCAGGAGTGCAGGAGAAGAGTTTCTTTCTTTTGTTCTCTTAATCATTTTAGAAGGTTTTTTTTTTGGGGGGGGGGGTGTTGACAGGGCACCAAATAAGCTAGCTATAGTTCGTTTCTCCACATTGTCTAACTTCCACTGGGTATTCCTCAAAATAGTCAATGCCATTTGTATTTTATGGCTACTGTTCATCTATATTTCCCTAAGTTCTTGCATCCTTTAGTTTCTCTTAAATCAGTGGTAAAATTTTTAATTTATTATTATTTTCACTTGGTTCTAGTTTCATGGATTATTACTGATATTATCTCAATATTTATTTTTAAACATATCTTCCATTATTCTTGAATGCGCTCTTTCTTTTCATTTACTGAAGACATATTCAATTTAATTAGGAGAATGCAGTTATTAACAGTAATTTTCACCTGGTTATACTTCCAAACTTATTATACAGGGCTGGATTTAAAAAACTATGTGTTCACATAACAGAGGTCCACTGTATTCCTACGACACTACCCCAGTCCTAAATTCTAATTCTACTCCTGATATGATGTCATATCAGGAGGTGGAGTACTTTCCATAATACCTGACACCACATAAACACTGCAAATGAAAGAGATACGTGCTAAACCAGAACAGGTAATGAGACTCAACAACATCAAAATGCCATATTACTTAGCCTCATTACCTATTCCTGACATAATACAAAGACTGCCAAACTCAATGCAAAACCATGAATGACACTTGAAGCCACCAGACATCTCTACATCATCACCTGCAGGTAAGAAATGGAACTGCATCCTGCTCATAGTACCAGATGTCACAAAGAGGCCACATCTATGGAAATACAAAATTGATATAAATATTTGTTTGTACTTGCTCTATCTCAGAGCTATTTAACAGTTCTTTGCTGCATTTATTGATTTGTTTGGATTTACTATTGTTCTTCAGCCTGTACTTATTAAAGAAATGCCATTTGTTTGTTACTGCACATTTTAATAGTATCCTGATATTTCTTAACCTTTAATGATAGTGCAAAAGCTGTTCTGAGCTTGCCAAAGTTCTCCTGAGTTTGCCAAAATATTTCTAAGTTTTGCAAAGTCTTTTGCGTTAGTAAAATTTTTCCCTAGAAAGTGCACATTTTTTTGTATTTGGGAACATTTCTCTGATTTGTGAATGCATTTCCAAGGATTCCTGATACTGGAGGAGTTCTCTTTTGTGTAAAGCATTTGTTGCTATACTTGACCAGTTTAATTTACATTAAATTTATTCTGCAATCTGTTGGGAGCAGAGTGCTGATTCAACCCATCTGAGTTGGGAAGTGTTAATGGAAGCCTTACTTAGTGTTTATCTCACTGGCCTGAGGGCTTCTGGTATAAAAGCCTTGTGTTTGTGCTGTTTGCAAATGCATTTACCAGTGCCTTGTATATATGCAAACCTCTCCAGTTTAACACCATCCATAGGAAACACTCTTCATAGTCTCCCACTGATCATAGCTGCTCAAACAGCTGCCAGTTTGCACAGATGGCAGCACCAGTGCCGGTCATCTAGTAGTACTACCAAACACTTTTAGTGACTCTCCCCTACTCCTTCCCATCTACTAAGGATCTGGCATAATGGATGAGCACTTTCCAGTCATCTCTGTTTCTGGCCTGGTGGAGATGGGCATCCTGAGGCAGTGTAGTAAGTGCCTCATGGTCACTTACAACCATTTAATTTTAGAACAGACAAACATGGTGTGTGAGAGATGTAGATACACAATGTCATTGAAGGCAAAGTTCTCACATACACACACTTAAAATGCAAACCAGGTTGTCAGCATTACACCCAAAACACTTCCCTAAACAGGACAACAATGCAGGCTGAGTCTCATACTAAACTTCTTGGTACACTCATAAACGAAGAACAAAAATTTGATACCCACATCAACAACTGCATCAAAAGAACCCACCAGAAACTAGGATTGCTATCCAGAAACAAAAAAAAAAATTCCTCACTCAAGAATCTAAAGTATCCCTTGCTCAAGCGTACCTCCTACCTACTTTACTATATGCCGCCCCTATATTTACCAACCTCCAGAAAATCTCTTAAACAGACTTGAGCTAACATGTAACAAAGTTGCATGGTTTGCCACAAATCTCTCCTATAACTCACACCACTGCCTCTCCTGAACAAAACTTCACTGGCTAGAATTCCATAACCAACTTCTTCTACCTCAACGTCACCTGACACATTCTTTCTTACAACAGCCCTTAGCCTGTCCTTCACTAGCAACTCTCATCTCCTCCTGCATCCCTAACCGGGAGCTTCATAGCTCAGACCAACACCTTCTCCAAATTTCCAAACCTAATAAATCCATAGGAAAAATCCTTTACAGTCATGCAGTTTTTACATCTTGGAACAAGCTCTCTCTCTCTGTATCAAAACTCACCAAAATTCACCCAATTTCAAACTAGCCCTAAAAGACTACCTACTCAACTCCTGGACCTGCCCCCGTAAAGACCCTACTCGAGTCAATTCCTCCCTAACCATTCTTTCTCCCACCAAGCCTCTGTCTCCATTTGCTGCACCTTAGACTGTCCTGGCTGTATGTTTCTACTTCCATATCAGTTACAATGTAGCTCTTTTTTAATCACTGTTCACTATCAGACAATTCTCATCTTTCTTACCATGCATGTTCCTACTTCCATATCAGTTACAATGTAGCTCTTTTTTAATCACTGTTCACTGTATCAGACAATTCTCATCTTTCTTACCTTGCATGTTCCTACTTCCATATCAGTTACAATGTAGCTCTTTTTTAATCACTGTTCACTGTATCAGACAATTCTCATCTTTCTTACCTTGCATGTTCCTACTTCCATATCAGTTACAATGTAGCTCTTTTTTAATCACTGTTCACTGTATCAGACAATTCTCATATTTCTTACCTTGCATGTTCCTACTTCCATATCAGTTACAATGTAGCTCTTTTTTAATCACTGTTCACTGTATCAGACAATTCTCATATTTCTTACCTTGCATGTTCCTACTTCCATATCAGTTACAATGTAGCTCTTTTTTAATCACTGTTCACTGTATCAGACAATTCTCATCTTTCTTACCTTGCATGTTTCTACTTCCATATCAGTTACAATGTAGCTTTTTTTTAATCACTGTTCACTGTATCAGACAATTCTCATCTTTCTTACCTTGCTCCTTTCCCACTATTCTCCCTTACTTGACTCCTCGCTATAAGTAAGCACTCCTTACTTACTAGTCCTTCCTTTCCCTTACCTCCTATTTCTTACCATACAATCAACATCATTTACCTGTTACTTTAAGATTAGTAAATGTACCTTTGTAATGAATGTTAAAAACAAATAAGACTCTCTTTTTATGTTATTGTTCTTATCTGTATTACTTTTGTAACTAATTGTAATCTTTGTATCTGGAGCTTTTCTCCTAGGGTTTCTACTGAAAAAGGACATCTGCCCAGCCAGACTAACTCAGTTAACAAATGGCAAATAAATAAATACATAAAAACACTCACTACCATCACTTAGGAACAAACACGCTGACCCACATATGCAGAGATACTCACATGTAATCTACCCAAACCTCCAAGACCTCCTAAAAGCATCTCTTATTGGCCCTGCACACTCTCAAAAAAGGCAACACCTCACACAACATATAACTCGAAAAATCATAATAGCCCTGCTTCCAAGCCCATAAGACAACACACCACACAGTGAAACATTCTAGTTATTGGGTATTTCATATGTAAGACATACTGATATCCCCTATAGTGGATTAAACAAACAGAAGCTCACAGTCTGTCTGTCTGTCTGGAGCAGGATCTACCAGAACATACATGTACTTAGGTCTTTAAACCACAGGTGCCAATATAATGTAGTTATAGTCTATGTGTGTGTAAATGACCTAAGACATACCTCACTGGGAGACATGATGGAGCTCTCTGAATATGTGTCCCAGGTGAGTATAAATCTAGCCTTGAGTAGCATTCTACATTTACCAACGATGATATCACAGTACCACCAAAAAATGATTGTCTTCAACAATTGGCTTAGTTTCTGGTGTCACAACAGTGGGATCCAATATCTGTCATCCTAGGGACATATGATCAACAAACCATTATGCTTTGCTAGAAATGGTTTGCATTTGTCACCAGTTGGCTTGTGATACTGATAAAAACTTTATTTTCCCCATAGTGTCTTTTTTAGGCTATGCCAAGTTGTTAAAGCCTCCAACATAACAAAACTCACTCATGACCAACTAAAGGTACTGCTGCTCAATGCTAGGAGTTTAAATAAAAAAAAAATCTGCACTCCCCAGAACCACTCCTCACCCTTGAGAATGCAAACAAATATGCCATCACAGAAACATGGCTCAGAACCGTGGTGAGCACCCCGGCTATCGAAGGCTACAGTGCATTTATACCCCCCCTCAGCTCAGGATAAAACAAATGGAGTAGGTGACTCAGTGTTCATAAAGGACAAGTACACTGCTAGACTGGTCCAACAACATGACTCACTTGAGCTGCTCCATGCCCAACTAACCATAGGTGTGACCCCTTATCATAACCTTGCTAGCTACATAACCTCTGACATTAATCTGGAAAACCGTACTTCCTAGCTAAACTTACTGGAATTTTTTAAAATTCTGCCTAACACCATACTTACTGGTGACTTCAACTACCTCTCCATAAACTGAGAGAGTTATATAACCCATAATTCACTTGCTCAGATGTTTTGGGACTTTGTCAATGCAAACACCCAGGAAAAAACTAGCTAGCTCCCCAGCCACAGGTATAAATATCATAGACCTGATATTCACAAACATGGGGGGATGCTTCTCCTTTCCATGCTTTAACCCCTCCCTGATAAGATTTGACCACAAAAGTATATCCTTTAGAATAGAAACTAAGCTAGAACTGCCATCAGATCCCAAACCTATTAAAGACATTGCTAAAGCCAATTACTTCAAACTCAGTGACAGTTTATTAAACTTCCAAGTCTCCCAAACCTGGATGGCCCTAAAGCATATTTTGTGCTGTACACAAAAGCACTGTGCAACTGCATTCAGAGTTGCTTAGAGGAGGCAGTACCTGCACGAGTCAAACCTATGATTACTGGCAAAATAAACAACACAGGCAGACTCCTAGGATAAATAAGCTGTTCAACAGAAGGAAAAAAAATTCTCAAACAAACAAGAAGGAACAGACAAAACAGTGCAAAAAGACATTAACAGTCTAAAATTAAAAGAGCTGATCAAATCAAACTATGAGGCAAAGATAGCCACCCAGGTGAAAGATAACCATAAGGAATGTTTTAATTATGTTTGCAACATCAAGGAAAATGCTTAACAATGTGCCAAGTTAATCATGAATGGCAAGACTAACAACCAACCTGAAACTATAGCAAACCTGCTGGACAAAATCAGAATCGCCTAGACATGATAAGGCCTTGCTGTTTCTAATTATGGGTCTGCCAAAAAAATCAATTGCTGGAAAACGGAAATCAAAATCTAAACTAACTATATTAGAAGTAGTGAATATAGTAATAGAGATAAAACAACTGGAAATGAGATCTTTAGAAAAGAGTAGGAGCAAACTACATAGGAAAAAATGGGAATTGTGAGAACAATACATACAGGGGAGGAATGAGGTTTAATAGAAGACGGGACTTAAATGAGCTATGTAATGTGTGACTGAAAGTGATTGGGTAGATTATAGGAGATGTATATTGCTTGCAACTGGGAGTGTGTCATTATGGTTTGTGATGTAAAATGCTTGCAACTAAGATTGAGTCAGTGCGGTTTGTTTTCATTTATATAAATGTATGATTGCTTATGTCATAAGTGATGGTTTAATAAATGTCTTTCTTGTTTAAAAAAAGGGGGAAAGGAAATGAATAATTTATGTAATGTTGCTTAGGTTATATGATATATAGCAATATATGTGAAGCATAATGTTTGTTAATGTTAATTTGTTAATACAGTTTGATTACTTTTGTATAATTATAATTTTCTCCGTGTCACAAGTGATAATTCAATAAATGTGTTTAAAAACACCCCTGCTGGCTGGTAACTTCAGTTCAAACTTCTGCCCCCATCACCTCCTACCAAACCCAAAGAAATACTTGTAATCACCCCCCTACTGGACATTAAAAGAGAACGAGTCTTTACTGCACTCACTAAAGCCAAAAACACAGCCTCCTTGGGTCCCAACAACATTTCAGGATGCTTCTTAAATGGTTTAAAACAGAATGTATCAGGGCCACTAGAAACCCTATTTAACCACAGCCTCCGGGCAGGCTTTGTCACAGAGGAATGGAGGACTGTAACTGACCCACAGAACGACAGGCCCATAAGCTTGACCAGTCTTGTCTGCAAGACCATACAGATAATAATCATGGACCTAATCAATAATGACATAAGAAATCTCCAAACACTGGACCAGACCCAATTTGCCTGCTCAATATGGTGGACTTTGAGAAAGTCATCAGGGCCATGGGTGAGGATAAAACTGTACACACTACTTATCTAGACCTGGCCAAAGCTTTCAACATGATACCCCACTCTTGGATCATAGATAAACTTAACTCAGTTAGGCATAAACTCCTTCATTTAGAAACCACAATAGAACCAAATATCAGATGCAGCAACAACAGATCATGCACAACCAGGAATCCAACAAGCAGTTTTCTAAACAGCAATATTTTATTCAGATAAATTCTCTCTTAGCACTTCGGCTAAAAATCCCTTCAGAGCACCATTAATGGCTGGAACACTCCTACTCCAGTTCTATCTGGGACCAGCTCCACCTATATGTTGGAAATGGTATAGCAGAAATCACAACTTACATCCATCTAATGCCCGCAGTACAATATCTGATAAACAGGTAGAGCAATCACTATGCAACTTAGCCTCTTTGAGTTAAAAGTGCTACTCCATTACTTACAGGTTAACATTTCTAAGTACTGTGGTGTGGTGAGCCTGAATGCAATTTTGGCATTTTTTTGTAGTGTTCTCTTTAATCTATGTGGCTTGAGCACTCACAGGTACTTGTTTTCAAAACTGAGCTAGGTGTGAGTCAGTGCTAGAGATGCTATGCTGCCCTACAATAAGCTCATTTCGAATTTAGCAGTTAATGTTCTGATAACTCAAAGTACGGCAGATTTTAAAACATGTTCATTTTCCATCAATCACATTTAGTCATATAACTTACAATTGATATGCAATTATTTTTTTCAACCATTACTTTCAGCTATATCACTCATTGTATGATGTATATGATTTGACTAATAGCTTATATCGTCTTTTAGACAATTAAGATGCTGGCAGTGGAATTTTTAACCAGATTGTTTAATGAAATCTTGGAAAGTGAGAGGATACCTGAGGAGTGGAGAAAAAGTGTTTTCGTACCGATGTTTAAGAATAAGGGTGATGTGCAGAGCTGTAGTAACTACAGAGGGATAAAACTGATCAGTCACAGCATGAAATTATCCGAAAGAGTAGTAGAAGCTAGGTTAAGAAGGGAGGTGATGATTAGTGATCAGCAGTATGGTTTCATGCCGGGAAAGAGCACTACAGATGTGATGTTTGCTCTGAGAGTGTTGATGGAGAAATATAGAGAAGGTCAGAAGAAGTTGCATTGTGTCTTTGTGGACTTAGAGAAAGCATATGACAGGGTGCCTAGAGAGGAGTTGTGGTATTGTATGAGGAAGTCGTGAGTGGCAGAGAGGTATGTAAGAGTGGTATGTGATATGTACAAGGGTAGTGTGACAGTGGTGAGATATGCAATGGGAGTGACAGATGCGTTTAAGGTGGAGGTGGTAATTACATCAAGGATCATCTCTGAGCCTTTTCTTATTTGCAGTGGTGATGGACAGATTGACAGATGAGATCAGACAGGAGTCCCCGTGGACTATGATGTTTGCAGATGACAGTGTGATATGTAGTGAGAATAGGGAACAGGTTGAGGAGACCCTGGAAAGTTAGAGATATGCTCTAGAGAGGAGAGGAATGAAGGTCAGCAGGACTAAGACAGAATATATGTGTATGAATGAGTGGGAGGATAGAGGAATGGTGAGGATGCACGGAGTAGAGTTGGCGATGGTGGATGAGTTTAAATACTTGGGATCAACAGTTCAGAGTAATGGTGAGTGTGGAAGAGAGGTAAAGAAGAGAGTACAGGCAGGGTAGAGTGGGCGGAGAAGACTGTCAGGAGTGATTTGTGACAGATGAGTACCAATAAGAGTGAAAGGGAAGGTTTACAAGAGGGTAGTGAGACCAGCTATGTTATATGGGTTGGAGACAGTGGCATTGACAAAAAGGCAGGAGTCAGAGCTGGATGTGACAGATTTAAAGATGTTAAGATTTGCACTAGGTGTGAAGAGGGTAGACAGGATTAGGAATAAGTGTATTAGAGGGTCAGTCCAGGTTGGACAGCTTGGAGACAAAGCCAGAGAGGTGAGATTGCGTTGGTTTGGACATGTACTGAGGAGGGATGCTGGGTATATTGGGAAAAGGATGCTAAGGATGAAGCTACCAGGTAACAGGAAAAGAGGAAGGCCTAAGATAAGGTTTATGGACTTGGAGAAAGAGGACATGCAGGTGGTTGGTGTGACAGAGCAAGATGCAGTGGACAGGAAGAAATGGAAACAGATGATCCGCTGTGGCGACCCCTAACGGGAACAGCTGAAAGAAAAAGAAGAAAAAAAAGAAATCAATTAAGATGCTGATAGTAGAAAACCAATATTCATCATATAGTCCTGATCTCACTTTATTTAAGAGTAAGAAAAATGCATTTAGTGCGATTTTCCTTGGCCAGATCAAACTTTCAGGAGACAAAAAATAATACTTATTATGCAAATAAAATAATTCAAAGTGATGTTTTTCATAAATCAAATTTTTAAACATTAAAAATTAATGCATTACCTGAGGAATTACTGCTCTTTAGTTTGGTGGTTTATATCACAAGTTCAAATACTGGAAAGTGTACTTGTAAAAGCATGAACACTTACAACTGTCTATGGAGATGGTAGTAGTCCAGTCCTCGATGGAACAAAAAAGTGACAAAGGACATTATTAGTAAAAAAATATAATTTTATGTTAAACGCATTTCAATATGAAGAGAAATATTTTAGGCAACCATAGCAGACTAACAGTATACATAGCAGCATTCTAACCTATACATTCATACATATATATATATATATATATATATATATATATATAAACACGATGCCTTGGGAGCATCAGAAGGTCACTTTTAATGATTCAGTACTTCTTTCGAAAGAAAGGCTGTTTTAGTCCTCGGTCAGATGATTAAACAAAATACTCAGCAGTAGACTGACCCTGAAACAACCTCAAAGTAAATCCCAAATGAGAAGTGACCTTGACCTTGGTTTCCACACAGTTTCTAATATTAGACTGCTTCACTGTTTCATTAAAGTATGTATCAACAGTGGAAACATTTCACTTCATCCTAAATCTGTGGGCTTTAGAAACAAAGAACTCAGCTTATGAGAAACCTGTAATCAGATGGCATGCTAGTAGGCTGTATGGTAAAATAAAAAATGCAGCTTTTAGCTCACACTGTATATGTGTTTGTGTTTAACTATAGTGAGCTTCATGGTAATTACACTAAAAGAATATGTCGCATATTTCATGCTGTCATAATACTTGAAGTAACAGAGACACCCACTGAGAGACATTAAAAGTGATAACCATATTTGTAATATTTTTATTTGTGGGCAAATATGTTCTATATTGCCCACAGTAAAAATGTCTATATGATAAGTGATAATCTTTGCTTTCTATTATTGTTTTTTTTTTTTATTTCAACACTAATTTTTCATCTATGCCTAAAATCCATCCTTTTATTGTAAAGCATGTAGTCCATCATAATAATGCATGAAGGTATTGTAAACAAAATATGTTATAACACTAGTGGTATATATCATGTGATGCTGATGTCTTTTTATATGAGTAGAAAACAGTGTTGAACAAGGCATTCCAAAGCAAAAGCAGAGTAAGATCACAAAACAGGATGGACATTTAGGGTTCAGATCAAGGAAAGGCAAGCATATCTACTGTCCCAGCTCTCGGTTCATATATCCAGCCGTACTCTCCCACCCCTTTACTAAAGCAATAACCCTTCTAAATTGGGCCGTTACCACCAGAACAGAGCCACCTTATGGTTATAGAGTATACAGGGCCAATATATAGTCATCATTAATGTACTTCTTAAATTGGCCGCAGCCATCTTCCTGAATAATCATGTCCAGTAAATCGCTGTGATCTGTACATATTAAAAATATTATTTGCTTATTTGGAGCCAATTTTCAGAAAATGAATTACTTTGCTGAAAAGGTGGATGTGATCAAAAGTAACACACCAACTAACAGGTAAATTGATCTTAAGATATATTGAAAAGCTTTTCAGCAAGGGACAAGAGGAAACAAATATGTATCAAGTTGTAAGCAAAGGCCCCACACCTTCTAAATAGGAGAAGTATTTGCTTTATATGTCCATTCAGTCTGTTAACCTTCACCCCACTCCAAGTCATTTAGTCCACTTGTGCCCCATAACTGGTGTGACAGTTGCTGGGAGAGGTCATCATTTAGAAAGCAACAGGGTGGTTGAAAACAAACTGCTGTTTTTGCAGACCTTTCACCCACATGGGCTCAGCAAAGCACTAGGAAGGGCTTTCAGATGCTAGATATATTCTAATAAAAATAAATTTCATTCTGCTTAAGAACAGGGAAACAGGGACCTTTGGATAATCCCGTCAAATGATAACCAGTACTCAGCCTTATCATTTTCAGATCTGTTATTCTAGAAGAACTAGGGGAAAGCTATTGAAAGTATTGGGTGCTGGAAATGAAAGTATTAAAATAGAAGACCTATCCCTTAACTAGCTCAGAATATATAAATAGTGAAATGAGTTGGCCTATAGAAGATCTGGCTGGCTTCACAGCCTAGATGAATTTGCTAATCATGAGTCTGCCTATAGAAGATCTGGCTTGCTTCACAGCCTAGATTAATTTGCTAATCATTCCCTCTGTGGCATTAAGGGCAAAGTTTGACAACAGTATAAAATCTTTAGCTACTCATGTTGTATCGCTTAAGCCGATGGTGTGAGTATATTCAGCATATCAGTCATACCTGTCTGTTCCAAAATATTATAACTTACATATGTGGGTCATATATTAATACATCTATCAATGCAGTTTTTAATTATTTTACTTATTTTTCCTATGACCCAGTTAGGGCCACTAGACCCATAGCTTAGCAGTGTTCAAACAACGGACTGCCTTTCTCACGCTTGCTTCAGGAGACTGCAGTGTCAGATACCTGTTAAACACTCCACTTTGAAGGCTACTATCTTATTTATATAGGGCCGATAGCCTAGTACCAACCTATGAACCTATAAAAAAAAAAAAAAAATAGGAACTGCAACTTCATCAAGGCATTAAAAATACTCTCAATCTTACACCTTTCAAGAAACATATTTATACACAATTAATGATAAATAATAATGCAGATTTAACTCCAAGCAAACTAAATCATTATAATCCTGAAATCTCTTCCAATTGTCGATCCTGCCTAACTCCAAACATTGATCTATTACATACCTTCTGGAGCTGTAAGTTCTCCTACAAACTATGGTGTGCGCTTAGCATGAGATTAGAGAAAATGCGATATCAGAAAACAATTCTTTCGTGGGAAGTTACAGTACTGAATACTAATTCAAATAAATTATCATAGCAAAAACTACATTTCTTAGTTACACTTTCTGCTCTAGTTAAACTATATATTACACAAAATGGGTTAGACCGGACACAACTATCCTGGATGGGCTTTAAAAATATGGCAGGCAAATATATATCTTCTCATAAATTAATCACATATAGCCATAAGAGAAAAGCATACTACCTTAAATATTGGAGACTCCTTCTTGATCACATTTTAGCTTAGTAGCACATTTTAATGAATTCATAACACATGCTTAAATTGAATCTCTAACCACATTTGTAGATTTGCTACACTTTTGTGTAATCTCTAACAAGCTGAATCGCAATTCTATGGGTCATTTGAATTCTCCATGTATTAACTTTGTTCATGTGACACCATATGTAAATAGTGTATCTGGTTTTTATTATGTTTTTACTATTTTTCCTCTTTCTCTACTGGTATACATATCTTTTATACTAAAGCCTATGCTAATTCTAAAGCATATAGTGATACGTCTTATATATTATGTTTTTTAACAATTTTCTGTACAGAAACTATGTATGCTTATAAAATTTGATCTGCATTGTTACCTTCTGGACATACAAGTTAAGGAAAATAAATAAAAATATATTTTAAAAAAGGAACTGCAACCTCATATTACTATGCTCAGACTACTGAGGAAAGGAACAAGTTGAAGTCAGTAAACTAACTCAGGAAAAATCACTTCCCATGGCTTTTGTTGACCAGTATGCAATTGTAAATAACAATGTATTACAAAAGCATTAATCCCTGACAGAGGTGTGGTTTATTGGCAAATTCAATCCTAACTAGTAGGTTTGCTCTCAAGACCAACTCTTTGCTGCATTTGCTCTGTTGATATTGAGAATTTGAGAATTCAGAGCACCACGTACTAACTGCTGTGTTCCACAGAAATAACTTCAGCCAGCAAGGAGGATGTAACATCAAACAGAAAAGAGTACATCTAGAACTCTTCAATGTTTAGAAACTGTGCTGAAATGTGAAATGACCCTTCTCATAATTCCACCGTTTATTTATAGAGTGATTTTGTACCTATTGAGATACATTTCCATTAGTGTCATTTCTTTATGAGACAATTACATTTCACACATTTCAGCATAGCGTAATGTACATTTCTGGTCATTGCACAATGAACAACTCATTTAATTTTGCATCATTATGCCTAACCAGGAACTCCTGACAACATAAACTGCTGATATAAAAAATCAGACAGATACCCTTAGATAGCAGACAGGGGGTACATGATATAGAAAGGTCTGGTAACTGGAATATGCTTTACCAATATTGTGTGAGTAATTGCTATGCAAACCAAACCATCAAGTAATAATGTAACAAAAGTGATACAACATTTGTCAGACGACATTTGAACAAAATGGACCCCACTCTGTCTTCCCCACTATTCCCCAATAAAAGTAAATAAGTATTATCCTTTAAAACGTGATGGCTAAAGTTTTACGAATGTGTAAACTGGACTTGTTTTGAATACTTTAGATGAACAAATAAAAAAAAAATAAGTTCCAGATACTTTCTAATCTAAAAACAACAGTCCTTGCAGGAATTTAAAGCAGACAACTGGCATTATTGGACTGCGCCTTTTCTTTGAAATTTGCCCCATTTCAGTGCCTACTGATAGTAAAACAAGTGAGGCAGTCAGGAACAATGCAGTAAATGGCCACTTTATCCTGAGAGCTTAGGCATGTTTTTATGGAGGACTTAAGTAATTCAGCATTATATTTACTTAGAGTTTCAAAGGAAAGGATACTGATTATTTTTAACAGCTTGGATAGTAGGATTTCTGTCAGTAAAATGCTTGAGAATGTACGTCTAACAGTGCGGCAAAGAAAAAAACTTTAACACAAAGCATGAAGCAAACTGTTTTCATTATTCTGATTTACTGCCTTCTCTAGAATATCAGAAACGCCACTGGCTTTTTACATATTCTGTCATAGTGGCGCTAAGAACTGAAGCCCTACAGAGATCTAAAGTCTGTGTAGGATCCAATGCATCTAGTCATTATTTGAAGGCATTTGGGATTTACAGAATATAAAAATGAAGACTGTTTTGCTCCAAAACCATCCCAGGGGTGTGATTTTTGATCTTGTTAGGCTCTGTCCTCTCCTAATAATAAGGAGAGTGAAGTTGTTCCTGTCTAGCATGAAAGACAAACCATAACAGGGAAAACAAAATCTCTAGCAGGCTGTTTTATTCTCAGAATTAATGCAACCAGCAAAGAGTTCACTGAGGGCAGGCCTGGGTAAATAACAGCAGAAGGTAATCCGACCAAAGGTTTGCAATAAAACTAGAAAACCTCCTAAGGAAGATAAAATAATATCCATCAAAAAGGGATGAGAGGATGTCTTAAAGAGGATTTGGAGACGTAGAGACTTGACCTTTTTGATAAATATTTCTAGACATGGTATAGCAGTTGTATAACTTAGAACTGAACATCATTTATAGAACTTCCCTTAAATACTTATATGATATATAAAATACTGTTGTCATTTAGTTAGTAGGAGACAATAACATCCGTACGATGCTGCTTAAAAAAAGTATATTTGGAATGGTTGCACTGATAATTCTGTGGCAAGAAAATGTAATTGAGAGTGGATGAATTTTTAAAATCAGATTACTGTGCTAAATAGTATTATGTAGTACTGGTATCGAATTACTGTGTCAATCACTATCACTTCCTTTCTTAACTGTTTTGCATTTTGCAAATTAGAAGAAGTAATTTAAGCCAACATGTTCTAAGCAACACAGCAGATCATAGTGGAAAGTTAGTGAAGTTTCCTATGTGCTATGCATTAATCATTTGTGATTTGATTATAAGGGGCCAGCTACACGTATTTATTTATTTTATCCTTTGTTGACTGGGTTAGTCCCACTAGGCTAGTAGCCTGTTTTCATTGGAGGCATAATGTGTTTTTTATACGGCTAGGGGAAATTCAGCCAGGAGATCAAGTGACTTCTTTTTTTTTTTGTTGTTGTTTTGTTTAAAATGCTGTGGAATCTTTTCTATCCAACTAACTTACATAGCTTAACATGTCATCTACAGTGCAGTATAAGAACTTTACAATAGAAGTGGTATAATTTCAGAAGCTCGACCTTCTGAATGGGGATCGGCATGCAACGCAGAATGGGATATTTCTCTTTCTTCCCTGTAGTGTGATCTTGGAGTTGGTATAAATAAGTAGCTGGGAGGGTGAGGGGTGCAGGGGGCTTGCCCCCCTGCAGAAACATTGTTTTATGTTTTGTTGATTTTTATTCCCTTTCAGAAGGTCGAGCTTCTGAAATTCAAGCATATGGCTTCAGCCATATGCATTTCGAGATTTCAGCCATTCGACCTTCTGAAGGGGAACCATATATATTTTTATATATATATATATATATATATATATATATATATATATATATATATATATATATATATATATATATATATTCATAGGTCGTTACAAGGCTAACAACCCAGGGGGCTTTTTTAAGCCTAACCATGTATCACAAATGTGCATGGCAAATTGTGATACCCTAGTGTTATTTTACAGGGTATATGTAGGCTAGGGGATGGTTGGTTAAACATTTATAGGCTACCTCTATCTTCACCATCCACAGATCAAAGTAATACTTCACATGAATGAGAAGCCTTTTCCAGAGAAAGGGTAGCTTCTCGGACACATACCTATCCCTTCAACATGTCCTATTTATGTTGCAGATGAGGTTTAGGTCCCTAGACTGGATGATTCTTATGCTATTTGCTTTACAAATGTGCAACAGATCCATGAAACCAGGATCAGTTGATGCTTTGTAGGCAAGTCATAGATCACCTCTAAGCAACCTGTAGGGGACTCAGTCCAAGGATAGGACATGTTTACACTCCGTATTCTTTTTGTGAGGAACTTGTGTGCATTTGTAGCTGTTGCATATGCCTAGTCAGGCACATACAGATGCAGTCATTGTACTCTATAGTTGGTCAGAGGGAACAAATCAACAAAGTTACTGTATACAGATGATGTAGCAATACAGACAGACTGAGCAAGAACTTCAGCAAAGGATAGGGGAATGCAATGCAAAACTGAAGCCACAAGGGAAATGAAACTGAGTACAGATAAGACAGTGGTAATGGCAGCCAACTGTGCAAATTAGAAGAAGCTGAGAACTGAGATAGAAGGGAAGATAATGGAACAGGTTAACAGCTTCAAGTATCTCGGAGGGGTTGTTGAGGAGAAAGGAAATCTTAATGAAGAGGTCAGAGCTAGAATCAGAGGGGGCCGCAACCAATTGGTATAGAGTGTCAGGTGTAGTGTATGACAGAAGAATGCCAAAGAAGCTGAAAAATAAGGTGCACAAAACAGCAGTGCAACCAGTACTAATGTATGGTACAGAAACCTGGGCAGTAAAAGCCGAGCAGATAAGGAAGCTAGAGGAATCCATGAGATGGGTGGTAGGATGCACACTGTGGGATAGATGAAGAAATTAGGACAAATCAGGACAAAGTAGCTCCAAAACTGCAGAAAAGATCAAAGAGAACAGATTACAGTAGATAGGGACATGTGCAGAAAAACAGAAGACAATCTGGTGTGGGTGATTTGGGTCAGACAGGAAGAAGGAAGGAGCAAATGAGGGCATCCCAGCAAAGAGGTGGATGGATTGTGTGTGAGAAGATCTGCGACAGTCAGACATAAATGTCAAAGAGGGCAGGGGTGCGGCATTGAATCAAAAGATGGCAGCAGTAAACATGACATCTCAACCCGATGTAGAAAATCAGAAAAAGGAGGTGATGATGATGATGATAATGACTAGATTGATGAAGGACATGTACAGTTGAACAGTGATGTCCTTGGACCTAGATATCATCCCCTTGTTTATAAGTTGTACAACACAGAATAATTTCCTTACTAAGTAGATACATGGTGGCCAAAGGTCAAGTTACTGTCTGCATGTGTTCTGAATTCCCTGGCCACCAGTTCTAGTCTCAGCGGTATATTATCAATGTGAGTAGCCGTCTTTTCAAAGGATTCTATTATGCATTTCTTGGCACTGAGTTTTAGAATATGGCTCTGACATCATTTATTAGTCTGTGTAAAGCCTTCTTGGAGAGTTTTTGTATTTCTGGAGAATTGAAAAAACTGTGCCTAGATTGCAATTTTCTACAAACATGGTCAGTGAGCCGCCCCTTGATTTTAGCCTTGGCCTTGAATTCAGAGAAGTTGATCCAAAAAAGGAAAATACCCAGCACTGAGCCTTGAGGGAATCTACTATTCAAACCTTGAGGGAACCCACTTTTTACAAGCCTTTTTGTGGAGATAGACCCCCTATGCTAACTTCTTGGGTCCTATCTGTGAGCAATATGATATGTGCACAGGATACAATATCTTTATTTTATTAGGATTCTGTGAATATCATGCTGTCAACTTTCCTGAATCTTGCTTAGAAGAGACTCTTGACAAGGTAGTAATTGCATTGAGATTTGGCTTGTTAGATGGTCTTGCATAGCATTTTTACATTGATTAGTGGTTTCCTGGTTTTTAACTTCAATAGGTAAGTGGCATCAGGTGGTGAGTCCCAGTCTACACAATGCTTTCTCTGACAGTAGTTTGAAATGGAGGGTGGAGCAGGCAGGCACTACTGACAGTATAGCTTCTAGTGTCATGACTGCTGTCTTGGATGTTAAATTTCCATTTAAAATAGGCAGTGACCTTGTTTTAGTATCTTGAAAAGAAGTGTACTTAGAGAAAGGTTGCCCGGAGGGGCATAGATAACTATTTTGTATTTTCTAGCAGCTTGCAATGGTATGTAAAAGGCTGAAGAATGAATCAACAGCAGGTACAATGTTGCAAAGAAGCAGAAACTGTAGGCTCAAAAGGAGCCTGAGTCAGTTTTTCCAAAACAAAATTAAGGATCTAAGGAGGAGGAACAGGTTTTCTTGGGGGCCTAATATGCAGGACGCCTTTACGAAATTGTTTGACATCTAAACAAAAAGTCAAAAAAGGAGTCAAGGGCAGACAAGCAGAAATGGCTGATAAAAAAGCCTTCACAAAAGAATAGGCCAAGCCAGACTGGACAACTTACACAAACAAGAGAGGACCAGAGGGACCCCCACTGAAAAAGGGTCCTGGTCATGAACATGGTGCCAGACTGAACATCTCTTGCATGTGGACATGTAAGATTTTCTGGTTGAGGGTTTTCTTGCCTCCTGTAACACCCTGAGCATGTCCTCAGAAAAGAGGTGCTGAAAAGAGATTTAAACCCTATCACCCTCAATCTCAGTTGCAGACTGGACAAGTGGCAATGGATGAGAGACTCCTTGTCCTGTGTGAGGATTTCCAACTGGTGAGGTAACTTGTGATGTTTCTCTACTTCCAAACCTCCTGCAGAGTTTATTCTATGCAGCCTGATTTCTATGAGTATGATGAGCTGAATGCAGCACCAGAAATGGGTGACCATATTCAAGTTTGGATATTAGTAAATTTTTAGCTATAGCTGAAGTGGTAGTAGATGAGAGAAGATGGCTGATTTTATAGCAAAGTTTTAACTGGGTTAGAAATTCCTTAGCATTTGTGCATGTCTTAAAGAATTGGGCATGTCAAGTATAAGACCAAGATATTTCTCTCTAGTGATATTAGGAATGGTACTCTGTTTCTGATCAAATATGACAATGGGAAGAAGAAAATAATGCTGTTTTGGGAGGGTAATTAGTAGCTTGCTGGACAAGGACCAGATGCAGGCTTCGTTGAAGTTTTCTTGTAAATTGTTTTGCAGACCAGTGTGATTTGTATAAGAATATACTAGCAGAGTGTCATCAGCATACATACATAGCTAAGTAAAGATCTGGAAGTTCCAGAAGGAGAAAAGAAGTGGCCGGAGTGCTGACCCTCATGTTACCCGTGTTAAGATTGCCCTGCAGTGGAAGTGAACTTTTTGCACACACTGAAGGTTCTATCATTCAGATATCTCTGACATCACTGCATTGTGTTATCACCAAAGTAAAGACTTTTATGATTAACAACAATGTTTACTTTTTAAAGGTGTTTGTTATGCTGACAAAGATCCTGGCTGTAATTATATCTTAATTATAAGTAGCACAGAAGGACATCTGATGTGTCACACTTCTTCGTGGTAGGGTAGGTTGGTATTATTTATTGTATTATTTATGCTGCCCTAAGTATTAGTTTATGGTATGTAGCAGTGATCTTAACTATAGAAAAATGTAGTCTTCAAAAATCCTTCCCATAATCTAATGTACTATCTCAGTGATTTCTGTTGCAAGTGAAACAGAATTGGTAGAGCTGTGACACTTTTAGAAAAACAGATGACAGCAATACAAGTTTCTTTTTTCTTTATTTTTAAACACCTTTATTGAATTATCACTTGTGGCACAGGCAAATTTACATTTATATAAAAGTAATCAAAATTTAATAATAAGTTCACACTTACACACATTACATGTCACATATATTGCTATAAGTCATATAACCTAAGCAACATTATATAAATTATTTAATTCCTGCCCTTTTTTTAAGAGTTTCTTGATATCTGCGCATATCTTATATATGTCCGATTGTCAAGTACTAGGGCAGTAACTCTACCAAAACACATATAGGAAGACAAAATCAAAGTACCTGTGTATGCCATCTGAAATATATTTTAAATAAAAAAAATTAGTTGTTCATTGTGACGATTGGGGAGAGATGGGCGAAGGCTGCCAGCCTGGTCAAATATAATTTCATATATAATTCTGGCATTTGTAAATAAATGTAAAATACAGGCATGTCTTCTTGAGTGTAAAAGAATACTGTGAAATGTGAAACTGCAAAATATGTGACAACACTGCACTCTACTGGCCGAGTGAAGCATGTTGTGACCCTTTCATGTTAAAATTTGGCTCCACTGCGGCTGGATGAAGGTTTCATGCCCATTGTTTTAAGGCTAAAGTTTATGACCAGAATTTAGATGTGGCATATGTTTATTGCTCTGGTTTCTGTTAGAATATACATGTGAAATGACTTATATTGTTGTAAGTTTCTGAGCAGGTGTTAGATTGCTAAATAATGCAGTTTGTGGCCTGAGAACTCCAAAATGATGTAATTTGGGAGGGCCTTAGAGACATGTTTGTTAGTAATGTTTAAATACTATTTCTCACAAGAGACTGGAAGCATTTTGATCTTTGATCTATCCAACTTATCAGCACTGTGCCTTATGCTCACATGTAAGTTTTAGCACTGTGATTTCTTGTAGGAATAGTTAAAGCTAATAGAGATTAATTAGGTATTTTTCTTTGAAATCAGACCTGCCCTACTGTATTATTTTAAGTTTTGGTGTGATCTCTGAACTGTTAGATATTTCTGTGGTGTAGTAGTTTTGTTGTGCGTTTTAATTATTTATTATTAAATATTTTTAAAACCTTCTACCTGTGGCTGGTTTATGTAGATATAAATTATGTTTTAGAGTACATTATATATTTATAAAGTTTAATGTCTAAACCCTTCCAATAAGCCTAGACTGAATAGTCACATTACCATTGTTTAATAATATTACACAGTAATAATTTGACACCCTTTTAAGGGCCTTTTACTTGCTGATATTATTAGCTGGGTGGTGGCAGGGATTACTACTGTATGGTCTGGGTAAAGGGGCACAAGCTAGAGAATCTGTGTCAGCCTTTCTCAGGAGTGTCTGTGAAGTTGTATAAATACTTATCTCAAAGTGTGTGTGTGGTGTGTCAGCTACTTGGCAGGGACACGAAGCACTGGTTGGACAGAGAGGGTACTGGAGGTTTTAGCTTGCCCAGCTAGGCTGAGACCTGGACCCTATAGTTGTGCCAGTGGGGAGTCTTATTGGGGACCTGTTGAGCAAGGGAGCAACCAGCCCCAGACTGACTGTGATCTCTGTGTGCACTTAAGAGAAATTGTACTTTACTGTGTGTATTAGTTATCTTTTCCTCTCTTCTAGGAGATGACCTCCCTGGTGTTAGTGGTGAGGATTAAGGCTCCTTGATTGCTGGGCCAGGGCACGGTCATCACAAGTGTTTGGCAGTGGTGGGATCTACTTCACATACTAATTGGCTTGTAGTGGTGTGGGTAGAGTGAATTCCAGTAGCTTATGTACAGTGATCTCTAAAAGTGTTTTGTACTCTAAAACATCCACGCAGTGTATACTCAGAGTTCAGATCACAATTGTTTTATTTCTTTTGTTAGCTTAGTGTTAGTCAGGGTGAGCAGGCAGCATGTCAGCAGAAGAGTATGGAAAGCTGACAAGGAGTCATCTGGTGGAGATGTGCCAGGCTAGGGGACTGGTGCATGGAAACCTGACTAAAGCAGACCTGATTGCAGTCATGGTTACAGGTGCATCAGAAACAGCAGCCTGGAAGACAATCAGACTGACAGTGGAGATACAATATCCTCGGAGAATGGACAGCTCAACCTTTCTGCAGTGGACTTAAAAATCCAGCTGGAGCTAAAGAGACTTGAGTTGGAGGCCAGCTGTATGGAACTAGAAGCAGCCGAGAAAATGAGTCTACAAGCTGAGGAAAATGAACGACAGAGAGGCATGAGAGGGAAATGCTGACTTTTTGCCAGAGTCATGGAGGTAATGGGGAAGGGAGTAACCGGACCCCAGAAGCACAAAAGGTCAGTAAATTTCTTCCACAGTTTAAATAGGGGGATAATTCTGATAGCTTCATTCATATGTTTGAGCGAGTATGTAAACAGTATGAAGTTAACCAAAAGCTCTGGGTACAGTTCCTGACCTCCTTACTCCATGGTAAAGCTGTAACTTCTTTAGCAAAAAGGCATGACACTGACTGTTTTGATTATACTGCTGTAAAAAGACACTTGTTGGAATGTTTTAGGCTAACACCTGAAATGTATAGGAAAAAGTTTTGTGAGCATAGACGCAAGGCAGATGAAAATGTATGTGAATATGTTGTTGAACTGAGCACTTATTTTCATAGCTGGGTGAGTGGTTGTCAGGTCACCACTTTTGAAGGGCTGGCAGACCTTTTGGTGAGGGAATAAGCCCTTAGCACTTTGCCTGAGGACATGAGGATCTGGTTAGCTGATAGACAATGTGCTACTTTAGATGAGTTGGGGAAGGAGGGAGACCTATACCTAGCCAGCAGGACAGCCCTGCACAGGAAGGGGACCCCCAGTACTGCTCACAGGTCTAAGGGAACACATGATGGGCAGCACAGTCTGCCCCAACTGAATCCGCCAGTAGCAGGGGAAGCCACTAGTCCAGGTACACGTCCAGGAGCTAGGGTTAAATGTTTTTAATGCAACCAGTGGGGCCATGTGGCATACAGGTGTCCACAGAGGCAAGGAGAGGAGCCAAAGGTGAGGGAGCCAGTAAGTGGGAAAGACCAAATGCCAACAGTAGGTTGTCTTGAGACAACAGAGGTATGGAACTACCATCCTACAGATGTCCTGAGAGGGAAGGATTTGGATGAGGCAGTACTATGTACGTATGCAGTTATATGTGGTGAGGTTAGGAGACAAGTATCTGGGTCTGGTAGCCTGGGGATACCCAAACAGACTGCATATTTGGAGCCAGGACTGCTGAGGTGGTTACTTCAGGGAGTGAGCTATGCTGTAGCAGTGAGACTGAATGTGAGCCACAGCTGCTTGTGGGTACTGATGTTCCCTTGGACAGAGTAACTGCAAAGCTAGAAGTGATTAGTAGTACCCAGGCTGACAGTGAGGCACCGCTGTCAGAGGATGCCAGACTTCCTGTGGAAGGGGAGCTGGGAATGGTTACAAGGAGAGACTTGAGACAGGCTCAGCTCTCAGACCCTACATTGCAAGGCCTGAGGCAGGTAGCTAGGGAGGCACCTGGTTCTCAAGGGAAGGGGGAATCTGTATACTGGAACAAATGGTTACTGTACAGAGAGTGGACCCCTGAGGGAGGGCTAGAAGGTGAGAGAGTACAGAAGTTGGTAGTGCCTAGAGCTTACTGCCTGCGACTTCTAGCCATAGCCCATGATATTCCCTTTGCAGGCCATATGGGCATAAAATGTACAAAGAGGCGTATTATGCAAAACTTCTATTGGACTGGAATTTCCAGAGATGTAACAGGGTACTGCAGGACCTCTGAGCAATGCCAAAAGGTAGGCAAGGCAGGAGACAAGGTGAGAGCTACTTTGATGCCTTTGCCTATGATTGAGGAGCCATTTGAGAGGGTAGCTATGATATTGTGGGTCCTCTGAGTCCCCTAAGTTCCACAGGGAAAAAGTATATAATAGTGGTAGTGGATTATGCTACACAATACCCTGAAGCAGTGGCTTTGTCCTCCATTGAGGCTGAGAAGGTGGCAAATGCTTTGTTAGAGATTTTTAGCAGGGTAGGTTTCCCAAAGGAAATACTGTCTGACAGAGGTGCCAATTTTATGTCAGACCTGCTGGCTTGTCTGTTGAAGTCCTGTGGGGTGAAGCACATGAAGACCACCCCCTACTATCCCCAGACTAATGGTCTTGTTGAGAGGTTAAACTCTACAATCAAGTCCATGCTATGGGGATTTTCAGATCAATTTAAAAGGGAGTGGGACAAATATTTGCCCCATCTGTTGTTTGCTTACAGAGAGGTTCCCTAGGAATTCACATGTTTTTCACCCTTTGAGTTGATGTATGGGCATAGGGTGAGGGGACCTCTAGATTTAATTTGAGATGTGTGGGAAGGTGAATGTGAGTCTCACAAGGAGTCTGTTGTGGCATATGTCCTGAACCTCAGGACAAGGCTCATGGAACTCATGGGTCTGGCCCAGGAGAAACTGGCAGAAGCCCAACAACAGAAAAAGGTGTGGTATGACAGGAATGCTCGAGCTAGAGAATATGCTGTGGGGCAGCAGGTAATGGTTCTCATTCCTGTCAGACACAACAAGCTGCAAGCAGCTTGGGAGGGACCCTACAAGGTTGTAAGAAAGGTAAGTGATATTAACTACATGGTGGAAGTGCTAGGCAGATGGCAGGGGCGCAAATTGTACCATGTTAACATGATGAAAACTTACCATGATAGGGAGGCCCTTCTGCTGAGCATTTGCAGTGAATTGCAAGAGGAGTCTGAGAGAGATCTTGTGACTGATCTCCTCAGTGTGGCTCGGGCTGACTCCTCGGTGGAAGAGGTAGCAATGTCCCAGAAGCTTTCTCCTACCCAGGTTCGAGAAAGCCAAGCAGTGTTGCAGGAATTTGGGGACATGTTCACTGGGAAACCAGGGAGCACCCACCTGGTGCAGCACCAGGTGGATACAGGACTCCAAAGGCCTATCAGGCAGGCCCCTTATAGGGTGCCTGAGAGAGTCAATCAAACTCTGAGGGAGGAGGTACTGAAGATGTTGGAACTAGGGGTTATTCAAGAGTCCAGCAGTTCCTGGGCCTCACCAGTGGTGTTGGTTCCAAAGAAGGATGGCAGCTCTAGGTTCTGTGTGGATTACAGGAAATTAAATAGTCACACAGAGGCAGATGCTTATCCCATGCCTAGGACAGATGAGGCCCTGAGCAGCTGGGTGGGGCTAAGTATCTTACAACCATTAATCTTACCAAGGGTTACTGGCAGGAGCCCTTGACTCCCAGTGCTAGAGAGAAGTCAGCCTTTGTGACTCCTTTTGGCTTGTATGAGTTCACAAAGATGCCCTTTGGGATGAAGAATGCCCCAGCGACTTTCCAGAGGTTGGTAGATCATATCTTAGCAGGAACAGGAGGATTTTCCCTTGCTTACATGGATGATATTGCTATCTACAGCCATTCCTGGCAACAGCACCTTCGGCATGTCAGGGAGGTGCTCGGCAGACTACAGAGGGCAGGGTTGACCATTAAGCTGAGCAAATGTCAGGTGGGTATGGCAGAGGTCTCCTACCTAGGACATAGAGTGGGGAGTGGTAAGATAAGGACAGAACTGGTCAAAGTGGAAGCTATTCAGGCATGGCCTGCACCTGTTACCAAAAAGCAGGTGAGGGCATTCTTAGGGACAGCAGGGTACTACAGAAAGTTCATTCCTAGTTATAGTACCATAGCTGCTCCCCTCACAGACCTGACAAGGAAGAACAGGCCAGATAAGGTAGTGTGGACCCCAGTATGTGAGCAGGCATTTCAGAAGCTTAAGGAAGCTTTGAGAGGACCCCCTGTGTTAGCCAGTCCAGACTATAGCAAATAATTTGCTGTGCAGATGGATGCTTCAAACTATGGGGTGGGGGCTATACTTAGCCAGATTTCTTCAGAGGGAGAAGAGCACCCAATGGTTTATCTCAGTCATAGGCTCCACTGCAGGGAGGAATTCTATGCAGCAGTAGAAAATGAATGTCTAGCCATAGTGTGGGCACTAGAAAAACTTCAGCCTTATCTGTATGTAAGAAAATTCACTGTGATGACAGATCAAAACCCTCTAACATGGTTAAACACAGCCAGTCAGCAAAATGCCAAGTTGCTAAGTTGGAGTCTGGGGTTGCAAGCATATGATATGTCAGTGCAGCACTGCAGTGGGAGTAGCAATGCCAATGCAGATGGGATCCCAAGACAAGGAATGGGGTGAAGTACACCCGGATAGACTTGACACTCTCAAGCAATGTTTCTCAAGGGGCACTTGAAAAACTTGCTTGAGTTCCCTGGGGGGGAAGAGATGTGACGATTGGAAGAGATGGGCAAAGGCTGCCAGCCTAGTCAAATAGAATTTGAGATATAAGTCTGGCATTTCTAAATAAATGTAAAATACAGGCATGTCTTCTTGAGTGTAAAAGAATACTATAAAATGTGGAACTGCAAATTATGTGACAACATTGCACTCTACTGGCCCAGTGAAGCATGTTGTGACCCTTTCATGTTAGAATTCAGCTCCAGTGCATCTGGATGAAGGTTTCATGCCCATTGTTTTAAGGCTAAAGTTTATGACCAGAACTTAGATATGGAATGTGCTTTATTGCTCTGGTTTCTGTTAGAATATACATGTGAAATGACTTATATTGTTGTAAGTTTCTGATCAGGTGTTAGATTGCTAAATAATGCAATTTGTGGCCTAAGAACTCCAGACTGTCAAAAATGATGTAATTTGGGTGTATTTTTCTTTGAAATCAGACCTGTCCTACTGTATTATTTTAAGTTTCTGTGTGATCTCTGAACTTTTAGATATCTCTGTGGTGGAGTAGTTATGTGTTGTGTTTTAATTATTTATTATTAAATATTTTTAAAACCTTCTACCTGTGGCTGGTTTATGTAGAGATAAATTATGCTTTAGAGTACATTATATATTTATAGAGTTTACTGTCTAAGCCCTTCCAATAAGCCTAGACTGAATAGTCACATTACCACTGGATAATAATATTGCACAGTAATAATTGGACACCCTTATAAAGGCCTTGTAATAGCTGATATTATTAGCTGGGTGGTGGCAAGCAGAATCTGTGTCAGCCTTTACCAGGAGTGTCTGTGAAGTTGTATAAATACTTTTCTCAAAGTGTGTGTGTGTGTGTGTGTGTGTGTGTGTGTGTGTGTGTGTGTGTGTGTGTGTGTGTGTGTGTGTGTTGTGTGTGGCAGGGACATGAAGCACTGGTTGGGCAGAGAGGGTACTGAGGTTTTAGCAAAGGCATTGCCTTAAGAACGAAAGAAGTCATAACACCCCTGTACTCAACCATCATCAGGCCAGTAATTGAGAACAGTGCTCCCTTTGTTATGTACCTTACCAGGCACCTGCAGCAACTTGAGGGACCTCAGAGATTTTTAACCAAGAAAATTCAAGGTCTCCAGCACATGACATTGACAGACTGAAGTCACTGACAATGTACTCAGTAGCATGCAGACTACTTAGAGGAAACTTGTGCCTGGCCTACAGAGCAATGTCCGATCCAAACCTAATGGAAATGTTGCACATCTGCAAGTAAAATGAGACAAGGGTAACTCACTCTAGGGACCTTAGCCTGGCCTGTGACATAAGTAGGACCTGCTAGAGAGACAGATATGTCTCTCAGAGGTTGCCACTCCTCTGGAATAGGCTAACAATTCACATGAATCAAAGCCAGTCTATGACCCTGTTTAAGCATAGCCTGGATGACTGGATGGGAAACCTTAAATTTCTGCTGGGGATTTCACCTATAGCCCTCTGAGATGTGGGCAGTTATTGCTAACTAAGATCTTGAGTTTAGGAATGATGCTTTATATTTGGTTTCTCTAATATTATATTGGGTACACACGACTAAGCTTATAAAGACCTTCGTGTTTATAGCCCATTAACCATCTATGAACCTATGAGCCTATAAAGTAAATCATGAGCTTAAATTAATTTCCAAAGCCAAAGATGAATGTAATTTACTCTTGATTCACATAAGGAAGCAAATAAATAGTACACAGCAGTGTTCTGAATGGGTCTATATTAGTTGATCGAATGTTTAGTCAATCGAATAACTAAACGTCCATCACTAATAATCGAACACACAAAACCACAAACGGCAATTTCCACTCAGGGAAACAAGTCATTTGGCCATTGCATGGAGTTTGCCCTTTCTTCAATCTGGAGCGATCTCGAAGTTGGTATATTTAGTTAGGGGAGGTGTGGGGGGCAAAGCCCCCCACAATTCATTTGTGTTTATTTTTTTTTTGTTTTTCATGGGGCAACAGCAATGTTTCCCTGAGTGGAAACTGCTGTTCCATGGTTTGTGTGTGACATTATTATTGATTGACGTTTAGTTATTTGCTTAACTAAACGTTCGATCATCTGATATAGACACTTCTGAACTTCCAAAATACACTGAGCATGGTCATGCCAGATCAAAAGCAGATAATCCTCTTTCACATTAGGTGAGAAGGTGCAAAGGAAAGTGTGCTGTATGGAAGTCAATGTAACTATGCATTATGGGCTACCTGGATGGCCATAAGCATCAGTGTCTAGAAGTCTACTTATTTTTCCCTGCAGGTTTGGATAGGCAGGAAGCTTGGTCTACTGATGATATCTAGAAAACTTACTACTTCCCTGACGGAAAGCAGGAAAAAAATATCTTGGGCAGGTTCTCTACATATTGTCAATAACCACCTTATCTGGCACTAACTGCGAGAATACAGCAGGCTGAATTCATGTTTCCTCACAGTTTGTATATTTGACTTGTAGGCAATGATGCATCTCTATGCAATGTAGTAGGCAGTTACATCTTACTCTAAAGCTGCGGCATTATGGAGCTAGAATACATAACAGATGAATGGAGGACTCACTGCCCATATGTGGAGTGCAGAGATCCAAGCCGCCTGCAAAATAGTTATTTCAACTACTGGAGATGGTTTGTTGGTTATTTTTCTTTTTGATCAAGTGTGTTTAAGACGGTATATTTCAAGCAATCTAGTATTAGTCATTCATCAAGGAACTTATCTCTGATCATGCTTATATGGAAATTAAAAGTGAAACCTTACTTTTTTTTAAAGCATATCCCAATCTAGTATTAGTCATTCATCAAGGAACTTATCTCTGATCATGCTTATATGGAAATTAAAAGTGAAACCTTACTTTTTTTTAAAGCATATCCCTTGTTATTAATGAAGTATTCTTCCCTGTGTAAAGTGCAGCATTGTTTTTCAGAATTTTGTAGGTTCATAGGAGGTTACTAGGGTGGCCGTAGTGGTGCAGCGGTTAGCGTTGTCACCTCACAACAAGAGGTTCCTTGGTTTGATCCTCGGCTGGGGTGCCTTCTGTGAGGAGTCTGCATGTCCTCCCTGTGGTCACATGGGTTTCCTCCGGGTGCTCCGGTTTCCTCCCACATCCCAAAGACATGCTGTAGGTGGATTGGACACTCTAAATTGGCCCTAGGTGTGAGTGCGCATGTGTGCCTTCTGTGGAAGGTTGGGTGCCGGGCTGGCAACTTGACACCGTAAAACTCCACTGCCAATCATGAGCAGACATGTGATCTGCTGTGGCAACCCCTAACCTGGAAAAGCTGAAAGAAGAAGAATAGGAGGTTACTAGGTTATTGGCTATACAAGCTTTATAATCCTAGCCATATTATACTCTTGTTCTGTTATTGACCAAGTTATGTGGTCTATATTTGCAGCGTGTGTCTGTGATCAGTACTGACTGCCCTTATCCAAGAGACTGGGGTAAATTTACAGTCTCCCATCCAGTCCTCTAAGTTAAGCTTAAACAAGGTAATTGAGGAGCTATATTTTACATGAATTGGGAGTTTGTTCCAGAGGAGTGGCAATCCCTGGGATACATATCTGTCTCTCCAGCTTGTTCTATTAATGTTGCAAGCTAAGTTATGATTTCTAGAGCAAGTGAATCTTGTCCCATTTGACTTCCGGATGTGCAGCATTTCCATTAGGGTAGACTGCAAGACCGCTCTTTAGGCCAGGCACAAGTTGCCTCTCAGCAGCCTATAAGATACAGAATACAGTCACACCATTTTAGAATATCCATAGGGTGCAAACATACTCCAGAAGGTTTATTAGATAACTGCAATTGATGGGTAAGGGGAAAAAACGAACATTCTATATGAGACCCAAATGACAATGGTGATTCTGCTGGAATCATATCAGTGCAAGAATGCTACTTTACAGACTTCCTATTGGCAATATTGAAGAACTGTAGGGAAAGGTTAGGAATTTGGTCAATACTAATCCGGACATAGACTATGTGCATTTTTGTGGAAAACTATTGCAGTTATAGGAACAAGGCCTGAAAGCTGCTGGCCTACATATTAAGAGTAAGGTATGCTAAAATGTCCATCCCCTCTTTAAGGCACTGAATCATCATTCATGAGAGATTTCTAAGGTACTTTACTCACTTATTGAAGCTATAAACATCTTTGAGAAATCTCAATTTCTTTTTCAGTGCCCTCAACATAATCAGTACTCGAAGTTTGTCTCCCAGAGATGGAGCTTATTGTTGTAATTAAATCTCTTAATAAGAATAAGGCACTAAAGACAAATGGACCCCATAATGTTTCTTTTTTTATCGATAAATAGCGTCATCAGTTGTCCCCATCTTACATGGTATTTTACAGAAATCATTTGATATATTAATTCCCTACATTTCTTACAAAGCACATTTAAACATGGATGGAGTCAGATCTAGTCCTAAAATTTTTGGGCAGTGCCATAGCAAAAGCCCTGAAAGAAAAGCTAATACTGGTAGTAGTGTAGGTTTTTGGCTCAAACTAGCTATATGAATGGTCAGAAGGCTGCTGAGAAAAGGTAGGTATTCATTTCACTCTTTCAAAGTGTTGCATACCCTACCTTTCTGCAGCTGTATTGATACATATTAACAATATTTTCTCCTGACTTCTCTGGGTAGAGCTCCATATTTCAGTGTTATAAAATTCTTCATTTTGCATACTGTCACAAGAACCTAGATACAGGCTTGTTATTAATCTTACAGTCTATGATGATATTGTTTTTACTTTATGCTTGCTTTACAGATGTTCTAGATGCATGCACACCCTGTCTCCAGTTTTCTTGCATTCAACATTTTATGGGTGAATATATTCTGCTAGGGAGTAATGCCGAAGGATACATCTAATAGGGGAAATTAACTCCTTGTAGATTTGGTGTTATTTTAAGGCTTGTATTTACCAAGCACAAGTCTGTCATTACTAATCTTAATGAGACTTCCTCCTTTCACTGAGACTGTTATTATAAGTTCTAGTGGATAGCCACAAGTATTTGAGAGTTGAGATCAGGCAGAATGTGACCATCTTGATAAAAGACAGCCAGGATGTGTTTCTAGACTCATTGAACCAGCCATGTGATTCATAACTGAAGCAGACGATTTTCCATTGAGATAATGATATGGCCTCTGGTCCTTCTCTATCTTTTCACACTTCACAAGCCAAAGCCGTAACCTGATTGGCAGAATTCATTTTAGTGTTATAATTTATCTGGGAGTGAGGAAGATCCAGAAAAGTATGCCTCCTCGCCGATGGAGTTGTAGGGGATTCTAAACTTCTAGTTTTATATACCAAAGTGAAATCTGAACTTCAACTTCAAAGGAGCTGTTCCCATTGGACCTTGATGGTTTAGTGCACTTGTCTAACTGTGAGACATTAAATATTTGGTAGATGCTGTTACTGCATGTATGAGTGTGTGTGTGTGTGTGTGTGTGTGTGTGTGTGTGTGTGTGTGTGTGTGTGTGTGTGTGTGTGTGTGTGTGTGTATGTTTGTGTGTGTGTGTGTGTGTATGTTTGTGTATGTGTGTGTGTGTGTGTGTGTGTGTGTGTGTGTGTGTGTGTGTGTGTGTGTGTGTGTGTGTGTGTGTGTGTGTGTGAGTGTGTGTGTGTGTGTGTGTGTGTGTGTGTGTGTGTGTGTGTGTGTGTGTGTGTGTGTGTGTGTGTGAGTGTGTGTGTATGTTTGTGTGTGTGTGTGTGTGTGTGTGTGTGTGTGTGTGTGTGTGTGTGTGTGTGTGTGTGGTGGGGAGCACTGCACTCTGATTGATGACTATCTTTGAAAGTTATTTTAACTTCTTCAAGGATGAGGGCACATTTTAGTGGAAATGTTCTGGGGCCTTTGGGACTGCTTTTGTACCATAGCAGAGTTAATCTTAGGAAAGGTTATATATTTGTCCTTCTGTAATCCTATATTGAAAAACTTTTGCTAGTAAGAAAGAGTTGATCAGAAAGTTTTGTTTTCAGTGCTTTACTTCTCTTCTCAGTTGCATGGAATGCAATACTTTGCTAAAGGAAGTTCTAAACCAGCAGAAATCCTTCCTGAGGTTTATACCTAGAGAAATCCAAGGATGCTTTGATGTCCAAGTGGTAGATCTGGAAGATGGTATGACTAGTGCTTTGAAAACCTTAGCTAAGTGATAAAAGAAGTTCTTGCTGGGTTTCATATCTATGGTGTAGGAGAATAGCAGGGGACTTTACTGCAACACATTGCTATTTGGTTATACTATGCTTTTACCCACCCCATGACTTAGTCAATCTGGAAATATATTCTGACAAACATTTCATGCTCCTTTAAACATCAAAAAACTGCAACCTGCTAAAAAAATTGAACAAAAGTTTATAACATTCATCTTAAGCAATGAAGAACTTGAACTTGACCTCTTAATAATACTTTTATTTCATTGTTAGCATCGCTCCCAGATACAAATTTCTGTTTTAGACCTTTTCGAGTGTCCAAATTTTAGTTCCTGCAGTATAATTGTCCCTGTCACATAAGCCTGTAAATTCACAGTTAAGGGGAGTTTGCATAATGGTTAAGGTATTTTCCTTACTGACACAGATTACAGCATTTGATTCTCATGTTTAGAAACATGACTTGGCTTAAAAAGGCCCTCTGGGGTCATTAGCCACATAATCACCTATGTATTTATTAGCTTGGAAGCTGGCATAGTGGTCAAGGTATTTATGTGAAAGACAAGAGCTACAAGGTTGATCCTCAATAAGGAGAAGTTGGCTAGACTTAAAATGGCCCACAAGGGCAACTAGCATAGTACTTACATATGAACCTTGTAGTTATATATCTGTTACGATGTTCTGTTATGATGTTCTACTGTTATGTTCTCTTATAGCAAGCAGGGTGCTAAAGGGATTACATTTGTTAAAATAAATAAGTTCAGAGGAAAATGTTTTATTAATGAGAAGCATCTTGTAGAAGTTAAGCAAAAACTCAGTCTGGAAATAATAAAGGATATTAAAAAAAGAGTACTGTAGATACAGCTACAGTGGATTAAGTGCTATATTTGGCATTGCTACAAATCACTTCCTACACATATATAAGCAGTATTAATTAAAGTTTCTAACCATGGTTTAATTATTGAGTTTTGCTTGGTTTTCTTCAGACCTTGTCAGTCGATACGTCACAAATGTCTTTGAACTTCCTGACTCTTAAAAAGAAAAACATTCATTCATACTCGCAAGTTATATTTCAATAAACATAATTAAACATTTTTGCTGAACTCAAAAGAAATGTTTTAACAAAAATAATCAAGTGCTTTTGCTGTACTAGTTAACCCTATCAGGAAGGCTGTCTTAAATGATCAGTTAGCATTGAATTTCTGCAGAAGGAATATATTTGATTAGGGGAAAAACAAACATTTGTTTTTGAAAGTTTGTCAAAATCTGGCCACAGAATCATTGTTAACAAAGCTTTGCTGGCTCTGGAATGTGTGAACAAATCAGTTTGTAAAAATTAACTAGACAGTTGGCTAAATCTAATTATATCTTACAAAAAATAATTAAGATCTCTTGGCAAAAATCCATTTATTCTCCAGGGAGAACTAAAAGTAATAAAGTTCCTTATCTATTTTCTTTGCTTGTTTAATCAGTACATCACAGTAGCATATACTTCTAACACATTTTTGCCATTATATATGAAAGTAAATATATTTTTTACATACATTCTGGTGGTAGCCTAGTCACAACTTTTTGTCTTTCTTTCATAATTTTCCTCAATAATAAAGCTATTTTCTTTTCTAAATATACTGTTTTTACTATTTTGTGATAGACTTGGAGCAGCACAGATGCTGTAAAATAAAGACTGCCACATGTGGCTCCCTCTTATTGGTACCTGCTGCCCTTTGGTGCGGAGGTTAAGGCTGTAAGACAACTCCAGTAGTGCAGAGTTCAACTCCTTAGCTCTCATTTACATCCTGTGTGATTTTGAGTAAGTCACTTAACCAGACATTGCTTCCAGATCATCCGTTTAAAGGGACTGTGTGTCCAGGGGTCTACTACCAGAGACTGAAATTACACTATTTCGAAATTTGGTAGTAGATGCCCACTAACCCGAAAGTGCACTTCACCGAAAGTGCACTTTCGTGAACACCACTAGAATGAATGGGCAATGTCCTCCACTGTGGTGCGGTAGTCATGGACCTTAGGGTTAGGGCTTGGGTTAAGGATAGTGGATAGCCCTACTAGGTATCCACTATCCTTAACCCAAGCCCTAGCCCTAAGGTCCGTGACTACCACACCACAGTGGAGGACATAGGTCCATGACTACTGCACCATGGAGGACATACAATTTCCTCCACTGTGGTGCAGTAGTCATGGACCTTAGGGTTAGGGCTTGGGTTAAGGATAGTGGATAGCCCTACTAGTTATCCACTATCCTTAACCAAAGCCCTAACCCTAAAGTCTGTAACCATTCGCTCAAGTGGTGTTCGCAAAAGTGCACTTCGGTAAAGTGCACTTTTGCGTTAGTGGGCATCTACTACCGGATTTTGAAATAGTGTCATTTCAATCTTCTGTAGTTAGACCCGTCCACAACACATACTTAGAGGCTATACGGAGTATCACCAGTTCATCTGTGTGCATGCCACTGGAAAATGGAGAGAAACTGGACATCCCAATAAAAACCTCAAAATAGTGTAATAAACTTAAAATGTAAAATAATAACCCTACTTGTTAACCAGGTAGGCCCACCAGACACGGGTCTACTACTGGAGATTTAAATTACACTATTTTGAAATGTGGTAGTAGATGCCCACTAATGCAAAAGTGCACTTCACCGAAAGTGCACTTTCGCGAACACCACTTGAGCAAATGGTTACAGACCTTAGGGTTAGGGCTTGGGTTAAGGATAGTGGATACCTAGTAGGGCTATCCACTATCCTTAACCCTAACCCTAAGGTCCATGACTACCGTACCACAGTGGAGGACATTGCCCGTTCATTCTTGTGGTGTTTGCAAAAGTGGACTTTCGGTGAAGTGCACTTTCGCGTTAGTGGGCATCTACTACCAGATTTTGAAATATTGTAATTTCGATCTCCAGTAGTAGACCCATTGTGGACACATTGGTGTACAAAGATCCTGCAAAGCATTGGTTTCTTACCTAGAAATGGTTCTTGTTTTACACCTCTTGGGTTCAAAATTAGACTGTCCTGGGGGTTCAATAAACTCCATGTAGGCTTGGCACAAAGCCGACTCATAGTTTACAGGGTTGTGAGATCAGTAGCAGTGCTAATTGCATATGCAGGCCATGCATTGTGCTTACATGGATACACGCTTGCTTTTGTGGCCAGCAGAAAACCATGTGAAGCAGCACAAACATCTGCAGACATGTTTGTCTATGGGCAAATTAGTTCTGCTGGATTGTGTGGACAGCCACAATGACTACCAGGGTTTCATATAAGGTGATGTATAAAGGTATAATACTTTACTGGAATGTGTAGTCGGTGCAGAGTACTGTGCAAATCTGTTTTAGACATACTGAATAAAAGTTTTGGTGATGATCATCAAGGGTACATAGACTGTATAATAAATAATTATTCTGTGGAAGTGTGTGTATTGAAAAGGGCCGCACACCTGAAAGGTAGGAATGAAGACAGGGGAGGAAGAAAAGTGAAACATGGTAATAATGTAGAGCGGATAAGAGCATGTCAGTGTACATACACCACAAAGACAAAACAGTTGTAGCATGATCAATAACTACATGTCTACATGATACAGTATGTACTGCTGTTTATACCTCCTGTGTGGGTATACACATATCATCACACAGTTAAAATAAATAAGTTCAGAGGAAAATGTTTTGTTAATGAGAAGTATCCAGAAGAAGTTAAGCAAAAACTGTCTCAAAAACAGTCTCAAAAAAGCCACACAATGTTACATATTAATGGAGATGATTGGTTGTTGTATAATAACTCTGACATGATCACTAAAGAGGACATTTATCAAGGAAGGTATATACAAAAAGGGGGTAGGTACATATTGTGAAGATGTGCAAAATGAGTTGCTTGAATATGACTGTAATGTCAGCAGAGGTTTCAACCAAGCAGGATACATAGCAACAGGCTTATGGACAACAGTAGACAGAAGCACGCAAAGTCATGGACAATATCAGAATTATACCACCATTAATATGTGTCATTGACATACAATATGTGATTGTGATTTATTATACATATATAGATATATATTACTAAATTGTAAACTGCTTTTTCATACTGAGACTTGGATTTTCTATTTGTGGGTGTTCTTTCTATGCTTTTAAAGTGAGGTTTCTGTGTTCTGCTTAGGTGGCATAATCTTGATAGAGGCCTGTTGAGTAGGCTGGAAGTTTTGTTTGTGTTTCTGGCAGCCATTGTCTGCTGATTGTCTTCATTATTGAGAGTAACAAGGCCTCCTGACCTTCTGTAGTACGAGTGATTGGGTAATAGCAGGGGCTGAGGAGTAATCTGATCTTCCCAACTCTTCCATTCTTATTGCTATATAAACCATGTGTCTTATAAAGGCTCTGCTTGTATTGTCAGGCTCTGGATTGCATAGCACAAGTGGAAATTCCTTAAGATTCCAAGAGCAGGCTAAGTTATTTCTTACACTTATTTCACTGAATTGCACTTCTGAAACGCTTATAATTGTGCTATACAGTTGATCTACTATATTTTTGCACTGTTATAAAGTTTTTTTATTGTTTCACTGCATTTATGTACTGTTTTATACTGTTTTAACATTACTTAACTGTAAACTGCTTTTTCATACTGAGAGTTGTATTTTCTGTTTGTGATTGCTCTATCCGAACCTTTATGTGCATTTTTGTCTGTTAATAGCATTCTCTAGTCTGCTCCTTGACCTGTTTAAAACTTTCATTTAGTGGTTACAGCTAAGAACTGTAATTTTTCCCACCCACCCACCATCCCTAGTGTTGTCTGTTTTTATACTTGGTGGCTTTGCAGTTGCCCGCCCATACTGTATACTTGATCTGTGACACTCCTCCCAGTCTAGTGTCATTAGTTCACTCAATCTAATAGAGAACATTTGTGAAGGCCAACCCACTCAGATTCTTAATGTCGAATTAACTTCTGTTCCAGTTTTCTCCATTTCCACTTTACTGGAAAAAAAAAATCTAAGCTTGCTTCCCCCCTTGCCTGTGGCAGGTCAGATATGGATTTGCTGTGTCCAGGACTGTTTGTGAGCTCCTAAGCCCCCTCCCCCACACTTAACTGGGGTTAAACTATTCCTGGCGCTATAGAGTCTGTTTTTCAAAATTTCCCTTGCAACTAGCCAGCTTTTTAGTTTTTGCACTCATCTGTTTCTTTGATCTCAGCACTTGTGCAGAACTCATTGTAAGCACTAAATAAGTTACAAATTACTACAGCACTCAACTTTCCTCACTTGTCTAGAGGAAAAAAGTTCTTAGTACTTAATAAATAAGCAACTATTCAGGCATGTCTAAAGGTCAGCTCCCGGTGTTTCCTCCTGTCTACCTGATGAATCTGGGCATCTTGAGACAATGCAGCAATTGCCTCATGTACACAGACAACCCTCTCCTCCTACAACCCAACACTACGACCTGTGAGAGATGCACTTATATAGCCAAACTGGAAGCAAAGCTCTCTTTACCAAAGACAGGCCTAGACAGTCAAGAGGAGAAGGTAAACACTTGCACCACACCACACTCATCACATAGTCCCTCAAAACTTACACCACCAAAAAACACACAGAGAACCACAAAATACACACCTACATTCACAGAGGCTCTCTGTACTAATCTGCCCAAACAACAGAGACCTCCAAAGCAGAAATCCAAGCAACCTCCACCCCCTAACACAACCCAAATGACACATAGTCCACATACTCAGTGTGCCACTAAACTACAGCCCATAAGGCATAACGTACCCAAAACTCTAGTCATAGGTGACTCTATAGTCAGGCACACTGATGTTCCACTCACCAGGCTAAACAAGGAAAAAGTTACTGTCAGCTGCCTGTCAGGTGCCAGGATCTGCCACATAATGCACGCACTCAGGTCACTCCACAACAAGTACAAATGTGACTCTGTCATTGTCCATGTTGGTGTGAATGACCTGAGACGTATCTCTCTGGACTACATGAAAAGAGACATGGAGGAGCTCTCTGATCTTGTAGCCCAGGCCAGTATGACCCTAGCCCTGAGTAGCATCCTGCCATCACCCAGAATGACACCACAGTACAAGGACAAAATGATTGACTTTAACAATTGGCTAAGCTTCTGGTGTCATTCTAAGGCAATCCAGTATCTGTCTGCCTGGGATGACATGATCGACAGACCATGCTGCTTTGCCAGAGATGGCCTGCACCTGTCACCCTTGGGATTCTGGATACTGGCAAAGGCTCTTGCCACCCCTATAGTGCCTTTTTTAGGCAAGGTTCAAATGACAAATTCACCACCGTAACAGGTACAAGCAAGCAAAATCTGAGGGTAATGCTAGTCAATGCTAGAAGTCTAAACCTCAAAATGCACTCACTCGAGGCACTCCTTAAAATGGAGAACATTGACATCTGTGCAGTGACAGACACCTGGTTCAAAGCTCCAGAGAGTACCCCTGCATTACCAGGCTATAATTCATACCTCACCTTTCGGCCACCAAACCCGGACCGAAACACTAAAGGTGGAGGCGCATCCATATTCATTAAGGATATCCACACCTCCAAGCTAGCTGCTCAGCATAATGCATCCGAGATTATCCAAGTTCAACTAACTCTGGGCAAAACCGCAATCCAGATTGTAGCTTGCTACAGACCCCCCACCATGCCCCAGGATTCCCACTCCTTTTTTCTTGATACACTGGAAAATATTAAGGTACAACCCAACACTCTAATAATGGGTGATTTCAACTACCCTACCATTAACTGGGAAAACTAGTCATGTACCAACTCTTTTGCTCAACGTTTTCTGGAAATCATCAATTCCAATGCTTTGGATCAACTTATCCACACCCCCACCAGAGGCAGCAATATCCTAGACCTGGTCATCACCAACATGGGTGACCGGTGTTCCACACTAGAGGTCAGCTCCTCGTTGGTCAGATCCGACCACAAGCTAATCACCCTAGACATCCACATCCCGCTCCCACCCCCATTAGGAAAACAACCGTAAAAAAATTTTTCCAAAGCCAACTTCACGCTTAGTAAGACAGAAGTGGCAAACTTCATGACACCCATGCAGATGGACAATAGAGGTACGACTGCTGAATCCTACACAAATGCACTTTATAAGCACTTACACGAGTGCATGGATCATGCTATCCCTAACAGAACCAAGATGCTATCCTCCAAAAAAAGGAAGCCAATCTGGTTGTATTCTGCCATAAACAAACTCTACAACAGAAGAAAGAAACTGTTGCAAAAAAGAGTAAAATCCCATGATTGGAGGAACTCCCTGGTCAGCCTCAGTAAGAAGCTGATATCCCTCATAAAATCCTCCAAAGCTAGTTATGAAAACAAAATTGCCAGTGATTCTAAAGACAACCACAAAGCATTCTATAGCTATGTTAAAAATCTCAATGGCAACACTCAGATCTGCTCTGAGTTACAGCACAATGACACTAAATATACAGAACCAACTGATATTGCCAACATCCTGGCTGATAGGTTCAGTGCTAACTTTACCCCCCTCTCACCCCCTAAAGGGCCAATCTTTATACTGGAAGAATGCAAAGTTCCTGTAATTATGGCTGCACAGGTAAAAACTTCACTCTCCAAAGCCAAGAACACAGCATCCATGGGACCTGACAACATCCCAGGCTGCCTTCTACATGAACTACAGAATGAACTGGCACCCCACCTAAGTACCATGTTCAATCATAGCCTCACCTCAGGCTTTGTGCCCATTGAATGGCGCACCGCAACAGTTATCCCACTCCACAAAGGGGGGGGGCACAACAGACCCCGGGAACTACCGCCCCATTAGCCTGACGAGCCTCGTCTGCAAGGCCATGGAACGTATCATCATAAAACTCATAAACAAAGACATTGGAGATCTCCAAACCCTGGACCCCACACAGTTTGGGTTTGTAAAAGGCAGATCATGTCTCCTAAACCTGATAGACTTCTTTGAAGTAGTCACCAAGGCCATGGATGAGGGAAGGTGGTTCACACAGCCTATATAGATCTCGCCAAGGTGTTCAACACCATCACCCACTCTGGAATTATAGATAAACTCACTAAACTAGGTATAAATCCCTATGTCACAAGATGGGTTGCCAACTGGCTTACTGAAAGAACCCACACTGTGAAAGTAGCAGACTCCAAATCAGACTTCAGACCAGTGACAAGTGGAGTACCACAGGGTTCAGTCCTGGGTCCTCTCCTGTTTGGTATCTACTTTTCTGAAGTACAGGCTAACACAGAAGGTCTTTGGCTAACCAAATTTGCAGATGACTGCAAACTAGGAGCCATAATTGAAACTCCTAATGATGTAGACATCCGACAAAAGGGCCTCACTGAGACAGATGCCTGGTGTCAAAGACATGGTCTCAAGCGCAATGCCAAAAAGTGCATTGTCATCCCCTTTGGTAAAAATTCTGTACACATGAACTACCACATAGGCAGTAGTCTACTTAACACCGAAAGTGTGATAAGAGACCTTGGGACATAGGTGGACAGTAGTCTCTCCTTTGATAATCACATCGCCACAGTGGTCAGGAAATCCTTCTATGTGGCACACCTCATCACAAAAGGTTTCTCATCCAGAAAAAAAGAGGTCATTGTTCCCCTCTACTCATCACTCATTAGACCCATTATAGAGCACAACGCCCCTTTTGGTATGTACCTCACAAGACATCTACAACAACTGGAAAGGCTGCAAAAATACCTCACAAAGAGGATTACTGACCTCAAACAGATGCCTTATGCAGACCGTCTCAAAAAACTCCAGCTTTACTTCATCACATATTGCCTATTCAGAGGCGATCTCTGCCTAACATACAAAGCTATGTCAAACCCAGAGCTGTTGGACATGCTCCACTTAAAGAAATCCCAATCCCTCCAAGCTACACGCTCTAGGGACTAAACCTTGTCACCACAATAAACAGAACATGCTGGAGGGATAGATTCCTGTCCCAGAGACTTCCCATACTCTGGAAAAGACTACCTATCTATGTCAAACAGAGCCCCTCATTAGCACTCTTCAAGAAAAATCTTGATGATTGGATGGGTAATAGGAAATTCACCCCGAGGATCACTTCTGTGGTTCTGCTTGACAGGGGCACAGGAAAATAATTTTCTTGGGTGGCGAAAGCCAGGGTACAGTTTTGGCTAGGCTTGTATAGGCCCTAGGGCCAATAGCCTAGTACCTACCTATGAACCTATGAACCTATGAGCCTATACATTTTCTGCATGAACGTACTTGTACAGATATGATTTGTCTGTAATCTATAAGAGGAATCAAGCACATCTTCCTCAAAAATTAACACCTGTTGGAGGTATTAAGAGAGACACTTAACACCTGTAGTTTCAATTTAGAGCAATCCTGGCTAGTTGACAGGTTTGCATGGCATATATATGCCACAGTCCACAGTTGTACAAATGTAATTCATGCCATCAATGTTATCAATGAGCTATGTATTTACTGTGTGCACTACAGGAACATGTATCACACATGCATCTTGCATAACACCTTAAATGGAGTTCTGCACTGTCAACTCCTAATGATTATGCATCAAAAAGAATACTTAAGTATGGTCAACAAGATATGTGGGAGCTCATTGTGGCAAATGTGATACACTTGAGTAAATCATCCCTGGAAGATATGCTGGGAAGCACATGCAAAAGGATTCATTGTGCTTAATTACTGGTGTGAATGAAGGCTGAGAACAATGGGACTATAAAGTCCTTTGATGTGGATGCCCTATATGTACTCAGGAGCTTTGATACATACAAGGCATTAGCCACCACTGCAGGTGCATGCTGTTGGACATTATGCATACCATTTACCTCCGTACACAGATCACATACTACTTCATCTGCTCACAGAGACGTGATGTCTGTACTGTAATCAGCTTGTGTATTTGCATTCATAAAGGAACTAATTTACCTGTGATTTTTATTCATCTACTGTGTCTCCATGGGTCTTGCAACAATCCTCTGTGTGTATTAATACTGTCTGCATTATACCAATGCAAATCTTGGATTCACTGATTGTCCACAGTTTGCAGTCCTCCACAAAGCTAGTTAGACAAAGGATGTGTAAGTTAGTTTTGACTTTTGAAACTTAAATAATGAATAGGAAAGGGCCTAGTACAGAATCTTGGGGTACGGATCTGGTCACTGGACTCAAGATACAGGTGACTTCATACACTTTGACATTATGTGTCATGTATGTGATTCATTTGTCTACCTACTTGTTGACGGGTTCTGTATTAGATAATTGAACTTTCAAAAGTTCGAATGTCATATGGTTGATACCATATGATCGAACTTTTAAAAGTTTGAAAATCTAATTAAAAAAAAGCTACGCAAATAACCTACCTGAATGTTTTAAGCAGGAGTCAAGCCCCCCTGCACCGCCCCCACCCTCCACTCTTTAAATATAACAACACTCAGATCACACTACATTACAGAAAAGGGAAATCTTCCCATTCCATGCTGTATGAAGATCTCCATTAAAACATTCAAACTTTCAAAAATTCGATCATATGATGTCGACCATATGACAGTCAAACTTTTGAAAGTTCGACCACCTAATATAAACCCTTGCTGACGTAGGTGTTTATGCCCACTTGAGACATTTTCACTGTAATACATGAGGGCATACCTCCCAATCATACCAAATTACTCGGTTTTTACTGAGATTTGGGGTCCGAATAATGAGGTGACATTATTGCCAAGTGGCACCCCTTAATTTCCAAATTTCCCAGCTTTTTAGTTTGTTTTTTTTTCTTGGCTGTTTGAGCTGACATCAGCTCCATGAAACAGCCTGCCAGCCTGTTGGAATTGAACTCAAGAGCTCAAGTATGTGCATTTACGGCCAGCTGCTTCAGCCAAGCAGCAATGGAAATTATGCTGAGACTTTTTATGCTGTTATCATTCTAGGGACTGCAGCCACTTCTTCTTATGCTGCTGAGACTGTTTTACCAGACAAAACTGTTGTATTATGCCATTTGCTTGTGTGTGTGTGTGAAATGCCTCAGGTGAATATATCTGGTGGCTAGAGGTAGGTTCAAACCCTGTACCTTGGGTACATGTAACAAAATCCTAAAGTCCCTAACCACCACCACTTGTGAAAACCTTCCAGATTTTATGCCTCATATTTTTGTTTTGTTCTGTTCCTCATAAAATGAGTGTTTTTTCTGCATTTTTGTGGCAAATCAGTGAAGGATTGAATTAGCTAAATAATGACAGGCATTTGAATTTCAGACTTCATATTCTTCAGAAAATAAATGGTAACACAAAACCTTTTATTCTACCAATTTTCTAAGCTTATAAGATCAATATTAGAAATTTGTCCCTAATTTTTGGGGCTGTATTTCCCCATTATTGGCTTTGTCCAGTTTTTTGTGTGCTAAGAGTTTGAGAGCAATGGTGAGAAATGAGAAGTGAATTCTGTGTTCCCCCATTATTGGCTTTGTCTAGGTTTTTTGTGCTAAAAGGTTGACAGCTATGGTGAGAAGTGAGAACTGAATTCACTAAATAAAAGCCATTTATGTTTCAGTCTTCCTATCATACAGGAAACTGCTGATTTGGCATAGTGGTATGTTGTTCTGACTGTAGTGCACAGGGTCCTGGGTTCAAAACTTGGCAGTGAAATGCATGGTAGTGACAACATTTTATTCTAGCAACTTTCTAAAATTATACAAGCAATGTTTAAAATGTGTCCCTGGTTTTTGGGCTTTTGCCCCCTCCCCAATAAATGTTGGCTTTTTCCATATTTCTTGTGCTTCAGGGGAAGAAAAGTTTAGTGTTGCTTATGCTGAGTCTGCTTGCATTGTTAATAGCATAACAAGTTAAATACTTGCTTTTGCTGCAGAAAGCCATGGGTTCTACTCCCACAGTATGTAGATGCATTGCTGATGCTGTACTGTGTTGTACTTTTAAAGGAGGTGGGTGTAACAAGTCAAGGGTGTAGCTACAGGTACAACAGAAGTGAGAAAATGTCATGCACAAGGGCATTTGTGCCTCAGTGGAAAGAGCAAAAAATATCATTAACCCAAATTCAGGAACAGAAAATCATAATTATGATGTTCTGTGTGCTGCATTATAAGAAAAATATTTTGAAACAAGTGCAGTACATTTTACCACATTCAAGATAAAATATATGTTTCCACTGCAGAGAGTGGAGAAGCAGGAGTAGCCAGTTAACAGCACTTGGATTACAATGATAGTTTTGATGCTTCAGGATGAATGTAGGAGAGAGTCTGTCAGCATTTGGACTAAAAATTGGAATTCTTAAAACATTCAGTTCGCCTAGTTTATTTTGTTGTGCATTTACAGCTATTGAGTTGGTCTGATAACACAAATCAGAGTAAGTCAAGCAAAAAACTGAAACGGAAAATAAGTTTGAGAAGCTATGCAAGGTGCCCATGGCTTACACCACTGTCATTCTGCTATATATATATATATATATATATATATATATATACACATATATATATATATCTATATATGTTTATATATATATATATATATATATATATATATATATATATATATATATATATATATATATATATATATATATATATATATATATATATATATATATATATATATATATATATATATATATATATATATATATATATATATATATATATATATATATACACATATGTGTGTGTGTGTGTGTGTGTGTGTGTGTGTGTGTGTGTGTGTGTGTGAAAGTAGACTTTTATGATGGAAATGTTCTGAATTGGGCAGTTTTGTCATTATTGGTTCAGGCATTTTGTTTCATTGCCTACTGGAAAAATGTTCAAACAATAAATTTAAAATGGGCTCTAAGTCTAACAAGTCTGATGTATTATGTAGGTTCATAGGTTGGTACTAGGCTATCGACCCTAGGGCCTATGCAAGCCTACCCATAACAATTGCCTGGATATTTCTTCCTGCAATATTTACTTCTCTGGACCCCTGTCTAGCAGGGCGACTGACATGATCCCCGGGGTGAATTTCCTATCTCCTATCCAATCATAAAGGTTGCTTTTGAAGAGGGCCAATGAGGTGCTCTGCTTGACATGTATGGCAGTCTATTCCAGAGTATGGGGAGTCTCTGGGTCAGGAACCTATCCCTCCAGCATATTTTGTTCATTGTAATGACAAGGTTTAGATCTCTGGAGCGTGTGGCTCTGAGGGATTGGGATTTCTTTAAGTGGAGCATGTCCAACAGCTCAGGGTTTGACATGGCCTTGTATGTTAAGCAGAGATCATCTCTGAGTAGACGATATGCCAAAGAGTAGAGGAATATAATTTAATAAAGTCAGGAAGGTGTATCAAAGAACACGTGTATGGTTCTTGTTTTGTGTGCAAGGGGCCTATGATTTGAAAACAGCCCAGAGGTAATCTTTATCCACGACTGGCCAGATGCATTTTCTTTGGATGTGGTATGGCCATGTGGGTTCCAATGCTGTTTCAATGAATGTGAGTTTCAAAGGCAGAGAAGTTTTAATGCTAAGTCTGTTTTCATTGTGAGACAGTATTGCTTTGTTTAGCTGATGTCTATTAGTGTTTGTGCATTGTGCTATAAAATATAAAAATAAAATCCAAATAATCATTGAAGAAATAAAGCAGTTTGCACATTAGTGTTTATGGTAAATAGGGTGAAATAGCCAGGTAATGGGACATTGGGATGGCTAAAGGGGGACTCTGGAGCCATATTTTGGTTGGCTTTTCTTCAGTTTGCTTTTGAAAGTTGATATCCCACAATTCCATTGGACTGGGTGGGGTTACATAATTATGTATGTAAATTTTATGTTAATCCACATACAGATTTGTACCTATTTTTCATGGGCCTTGTCCAGATTTTTTTATGTTTCTAGTTTGAGAGGTATGCCTGAGTGTGGATCTGTGTTAAATGCTTTGGCCAGGTCAAGTTATGCAGGATGATAGTGTTTTCCTCATGCATGTCCTTGGTGACCTTCTTAAAGACATCAAACAGATGTAACAGACATAATGTAGCCTTAACAAATCAAACGTGGGTTTGGTACACAGTCGGGAGATTACCTGTGTCCTTTTTGATAAGGTCCATGATGACTCATTGGCCTACCTTACAGATGACGAGAGTCAGGAGTATGGGTCCATGCATCAGGTGATGCTTCTTCCCTGGTCAGATGGATGACTGTTGCTGTACACCCTTCTACAAGACCATAGTCTGTCTGGAGGGTGTGTTGATGTAGGGATCCAACTGTGTCTGCTAGGTCAGATTTTAAGTCATACTATAAGCAACCTTGGATGTTGTCAGGGCCCATTGATTCTGTGTAATTAGCAGTACAAAGTACCCAGATGAGCTGTTCTCCTGAGAAGATAAACTGAGTAATGTTTACCCGTATACTCTGGCTGATGGCCAGTGTAAACAGAGGATGGGGGGTGAAGTGTGAGACATACTATCATCTAGCAGATTGTCTATTTTCTCTGGTGTAGCATGGACAGCAGTGTCCACAAACAGCTGTGTGCTTAGTTGTGTATTCCACTTAAGATTTCACAGTTACTGAATTAAATGATTTGTGAAAAGATTTCCATATACAACCATGGTCATACATCGCATGCCACACACTGGTACTGTTCACACTATCATACAGTTGTGCCAATGTCACGTAACTACTTCAGTTGCACAACATATGCCTATATGGGTTTCATGGGGTACCTGTGTTTGAGCAGCCTGATGCCATATAAGAACACATTAAAAATCAGTTGTTTGTGGAAGATTTTCTGAAACAAAGGCTGATAGTCACTCAGTGGTGCTGCTGACCACCTCAATAATCCTTGGGAATAGCAACTGCACATACAATGAATTCCACAAGGTTGCAATTAAATCAAAATATGTTATTTTTATGTGTATATCACAGCATTACAACATGTGCATGAAACAAGACTTATGTGCCCATGTAATCAGTATGAAATATATTGATGTGTGTCACAGAGCATTTAATGATGGTAGGTAGACACATGCACACTTGTGCAATACCGCAAGTGTCACAGTGATGGTTGAATGAGAACTGTGCAGAATGTTGATCTGCTCCACTACAACAACGCATGTCTTAATAAGCCAACAATATATATAAAAGTGCATTATACCATATCAACAGTTCTCAAGAGGCATATTACTACAGCTGATATAGAAGGACCATGTAATGAAATGGCAGCAGTGGCCAGCAATACATTAGCTCACATCACAGATTGTAACACTCTCTTTCAGGCACACTGTACATCCACACCTCAGCATAGCACATGTCAATGACAGCAACACTGACATGTCACATGTTCATAAGTTCATAAGACATCGTTAAGCTAACGGCCAACATCATATAAAATCCTAGCCATTCCTCTACCATTTAAAAAGAAACTCTCTATATCTATATGATGGCAGATAGTAAGACTATGTATGCATTTGTCGGATTGCATTGCATACTGCCACTGTCCATATGTGACATGTACACCACACCATGACAAAATTAGCAATCACACATGCAGTGGTCTGGAGATGGCTTCCAGAGGCTCATAGAAGGACTCGGCTTCATGATGTGCATATTTGACATCAGCAGTGTATGTTTGTGAGAAGATGTTCTGTCAAGAGATGTGTAGGCATATACAACTGTCAAAATTATTTGTTCTCTATGGGACTGGATTTCTGACAGTTGGATACAGACTTGCACTCTTCTGACTACACACACACTCACACACACACACACACACACACACACACACACACACACACACACACACACACACACACACACACACACACACACACACAAACATATACATACACACACAAAAGTTTCCCTGTGCAATTGTTCAATAAACTAGTACATCTAGTATATCACTCAATGCAAACACCACAAGACAAGTCAGACTTTTACATTGCTGCTGGACAATATATAATTGATGACATCTTCAGTATGACATGGCTGGGTAAGCATGTGTGACTGTCAAGATATTAGTTCAGTATGTGAATGGATTGATAATAATAAGATACAGACTGATATCTCTCTGACTATGCACATGGACTAACACATACATAGAGATACACACATAATGTGGGAGCTATGGTATTTTAACACACGTAAGTATTTTCTCCCCATCTTCAAAATACAGTAGATAATGATTGAACACCCCTGAAGTATGTCTTTGCCTTGTCATAGTGGTCTTTATATACGATGACATCATCATTATATGGTGTGCGTAAGATATCCTGTTATAAGAGTGCTATGAAAAGTGTGGAATTTATACTTTCTGCTGTGTTTCCAATGTGCGGGTATACTTTAAAAACAACTTTTCAAAGTAAATGCAAAATGTTGTCAGGAATGCATGTAGTTGACATGAGACATGCAGCTGTTTCTCAGTATGGCTGTGTACATTACACACTTATTGTCACCTATTGCACATATATTTTTGTGATCAGCATAGATGCAACTGTGTATGTAGAGTGTTCATATTTGTGAAGAATTGCTGTCTACATTAATACATGTATAAGACAATTCAAATGCCTGTTGCCCATATAAAGGTTTAGATGATGTAACAATGCAGTTGTGCTACTTACTTCTGTAGTATAGGTGACATGTGAGAATTAGTAATGGCATCCCAATATTCAAATGCATGCATGCAGGATGCACATGATTCAGTGCAAAGATGTGTTCAGTCAGTAATATGTGTGTTTATGTGGATTTTAAAGGGATCATAGGAGGTTACTAGGTTAATGGCCCTCGGACCCTTAAAAGCCTAGAAAGGAGTTTATCCCCAAAAAAGAAACCTCAATCAAAACCTGTTGCTCCTGTCAATGAGGGATGCAGGTAGAACCCATGGGACACATTTTTGGTTTCCCATCCACTCATCAAGGTTGCACTTGAAGAGGGTCTGCAACATATTTTGTTTAACATGTATGGGGAGTCTATTCCAGAGAACAGGCAGGCTCTGGGAGACAAACCTGTCTCTCCAGCAGGTTTTGTTGATGCCGCATGTTAGATTTAGGCCTTTCAGTCGAGTAATGCACAAGGAGTTATACTTATGGATATGGAGCATCTCTAGTAGGGCAGGGTCCGAGATTGCTTTGTAGGCAAGACACAGATCACCTCTGATCAATCTGTACGATACCAAGTAGACTGATAGTGATTTGAGCCTGTAGGTGTTGGAGGCCATGGATTCTCTTTGTGAGGTATTTGTGTGGCCTTTCCAGTTGATGCAAGTGTTTGGAGAGGTACATACCAAATGGGGCATTGCACCCAATTATTGGCCTAATGAGGGGAGAGGAGTACAGAGAGGTAATAACCTCCTTTTTTCTAGATGCAAGCCATTTATTTATGAGCTTAACCAAGTAAAATGCTTTTCTGACCACTGTTGCTATGCGATGGTCGAATGTGAGGTTGTCAACCTGTGTACCCAGGTCTCTCACCACAGGTTGTGTGCTTAGGGGGTTGCCACTGATGTGGTAAACAGTAGGGGCTGTGTTTTTGCCAAATGGTATTATAATACATTTTTTTGCATTTAACCTAAGGCCATGACTTTAGCACCAGTCATTTGTTTCTGTGAGACCCTCTTGTAGTATGTTAACATCTTTTGGGGAGTCAATGACATCCCCTAGCTTACAGTCATCTGCAAACTTTGTCAGCCACAGGCCTTTTGTCTTTGTCTGGACCTCTGAGAAGTAGACGCCAAGTAGTAGGGGTCCTATGACAGATCCCTGGGGAACACCACTAGTGGCAGGTCTGCTGTCAGAGGTAGGGACACCAATTATGACCTTGTGGGTCCTATTGGTGAGTCAGTTGGCCACCCACTTGATAAGATAGGGATTTATGCCAAGTTGGGTTATCTTTTTGATGATGCCCAAGTAGAGGACTGTGTCAAAGGCTTTGGCCAAGTCAAGGTAAGCTGTATGTACTGACTTACCCTCATCCAGGGCCTTGGTGACAGTCTCAAAAAAGTCAACCAGGTTCAACAGGCAAGATCTGCCCTTGATGAATCCAAACTGAGTGGGGTCAAGTGCTTGGAGATTGCCTATGTCCTTGTTTATGAGGTCTATAAAAATATGCTCAATGGACTTACAGATCAGACTTGTCAAGCTAATGGGATGATTGTTTCTAGGATCAGTAGTGTCACCACCTTTGTGCAAGGGGATGACAATGGCAGTTCTCCACTCTGTTGGAATGAAACCTGTAATTAGGCTGTGGTTGAACAGGGTGCTCAATGGCAAGGCTAGTTCTTGCTGGAGATGATGCAGAATACAGCCTGGGATACTATCAAGTCCCATGGAGGCTGTGTTCTTTGCCTTGGATAGGGCCTTTAACACTTGATTGACTGAGATGTGAGGTGTGGGAAAAGTGTCAGGAATGTCAAATGAGCCTTGGGGGAGGGACATGGGAGTGAAGTTTGTGCTGAACCTATCGGCTAGCAGGTTGGCTAAGTCAACAGAATAAGTGTAAGTTGTACCATTAAGAACTAATTTGGAACAAACCTAGGCTTTGCCATGGAGGTTCCTGACATAACTGAAAAAGGCTTTGTGGTTACCCTTTGCTTCAGAGACTAGTTTCAATTCATAATTGGCTTTGGACATTTTCATTACTGATCAAATTTGCTTGTTGAGGCTAAGGAGGGAGTTTTTCCAATTAGGAATTTGTGCCTTTTTACCAATGGACAACAGTTTCTTCTTTTTGTTGTAAAGCCTGTTGATAGAGGATGTCCACCAGATAGGTTTGTGTTTCCTTGAGGAGCAGGTTTTAGTTCTGTTGGGTATGGCTTAGTCCATGCTGTTGTACAGGTGCTTGTATACTGCACTGGTGTATAATTCAACATAGCTGTCTGTGTCCTCTGAGGGAGGAGATGGTGTGAAACTACTAATACCCTCCCTTAGAAGGTTGTAGGCAGCTTTTGAGAAGTTTTTTAGCCTGGTTATGGCTGGGGGGGGGGGGGGGTTGCACAGGATAGAAACTTCAAAGGAGACAGACTGATGGCCTGATCTCACCAGGGAAGAACTTACTATGGGGGTGGTGCAGCAATTGCCCATGTTGGTGAGAACCACGTCTAGAATGTTATCTCCCTTGTGGAGGATGAGCTAAGCTGGCCTAGTAAATTAGAACTGATGAAGTAAAGGAATGATTGGGTGAGTGCATTAGAGAAGGAATAGTTCACCTAGTCTACGGTGGGGTAGTTGAAGTCAACAAGGATCAAGACTAACTGGGAAATAAACATTAAGTAATAATGCTAATCAGCATTTTCTGTACTGAACTGTCGAGCAGCTGCTTTGCACGAATAAATGGCAAAGTGTTTGTGTATGCGAGATACACATTTAATGATTACTACTTGAACTTGAGAAGTACCTATCCCTATTGGCTATGGTATAAATAGCTTACAGATACTATGGTGTTCATAAGTAGTTCAGACTGGAAATGTGTAATAACTTTTAGGACATTAATATTAGTATTAATATGGCTTTTCCTGTTTGCAGGTAGTTAAGTGACAAGCAATTGCAAGTCTTTGCTTCACTGAGGAACTACTGGTTCACTTTTCTCTACACAAACATGCTAAGCAGAGAAGTGTGACAGTCAGCACTTTGGACAATACTGAGTGGAAGAAAAACACCTGCTGCCTAGCTGTCTTTGTAGCAGCAGGTATAACACAGTAAGATCTTTTGAGCACAGATGATAAAGCCTTCAAATCCAGCTCAATCATGTATTCATTATGTAATTAAATAATTACATGTGATAATTCTGCACGTGTGAGAGGGACTGACTACAGTGAAGTACTCTGTAAAAACAAACACTACTCAATTGATTTATGTCAAGTACACATTTGGATTTGCATGTTTGTACATTCAGCAGTCTAAATTAATTTATATGACATTTTTATTACGAGTGCCTTTATTCTCCTTTAACTGTGTGTTTCTTTATGCAGAAAGTTTAAGCAGCATTGTGTAGAGGTAACTGCACCATGCCATACGACGTGAAGAGCTATTCATCGCTGCTTGACATTGGTGCTTGATGCCAAACTCTGTGCAAACACAGAAGACAAAAAGTCAAGGGCTTCACTGGGGATTTATTATTTATGTAATTAGTGTGTGATTCCATTTTTTGACCAGATTAAAGGTGGGAATATGGAGTAGATAGGAAAGTGGTGAAATGGTGGGGGGGCAAGCATTGGGAAGAACAAAAGGAAAGCAAGAAAGGAATGTCCAGGAGATAATTAGGAAAGAACCATAGCTATCCACTTCAACAATGTAAAATGAACTTGGATAGAATATTGGATGAATTTGGACTTTCACCTCAAAAAAAGATAGGTGAGGGGCAGCGGCCAGGAAGTCAAGTAGTTAACAACACAAGAATTTTGCTTTGCTTTTCCTATACATTTTTTGACAGGATTTAATTTTTAATTTCATTAAAAAAAACTTCTAAAAAAGTGAGATAAAGAATTAGAAACTATTTGGGACTGTCTGGTGAAAAAAAAAGCTGCTCTTTTTTTAAAATTTTCCTGTCAAAACTTCAATTTGGAAATATCAAATGGAAATATAACACTAAGGCAACACTTCAAGAAGCCACTGTGAAGAAAGTGCTACAATCTATTATCAATACTATTCAGGACTTATTGTTAAAATTAGATAAACTAGATTCTAAGGTAGACACAATCAAAGAATCCTGTAAAAAGCAGATATAATTAATAAATGAAGTACTTAAATTCAGATATCTGCCATGGAAGACTCACTCACTGATTTAGATGGTAGACTGACTGTATTGCCTAATGAGCAGGATTTGAAATAATTCACTTCACACTAAAAAAAAGTATTTAGTAACAAACTTTATTTCTGTCACTAAACAGAAAACTAAATAAACTCTATCTGAACAGTAAAGCACACTGAAGCAGAAAACTAAGTAAACTATTTAAAGAAAATATGAAATTAGACAATAAATTTAAAGAACAATGTATACATCACCAATAAAGAAAAAGCTTCATCTTGTCTTCAGTCTTGACTGGGAAGCCCCGTTGCAATCAGTCTTCATCGGGAAAACAGTCCTGGGCAGTGTGTCCACTCCACAGGTGAGGCTTCAGCCTGAGTGCAGGGAGCCCCAGCTTTATATAACCAAATTGCTTACCACAAGTCATGAGAATCAGTACTTTCCCAGTGTAGGCTTGATCTTGCTAGATCATTCTGTGTTGTTGGCCACCCAACCCAGAAGGAACAGCAATTCCTGCCAAATACAATAATTTTGCAATTTTCAAGTGTTACACTGGAATATTCCAATGACATTGCAAGTTTTAGTACCTTACTGGAATATCGCAGCACACATACACATACAAGACATATTTCGTAATCAAATGTAGTGACTTTGCTGAAATCACTTAACTGTTTTGGAACACAGCATCATCTCTAATGCCTGCTGACACTTTCAAAATAGGGAGTTACTTTATATTTCAAGGAAAAAATAAGGAAAATAAAAAGAATGTTGAGATATAGTGAGGCAACAGTCAAATAATCACACTCACTCAATGTACCCCTTTTGTATCACATTCATATCACATTCGGCCCCTTGACTATTGACTCACTTATAGCGTATACTGTTTGCCTTGTTATAAACACAATAAGTTAATCCACATTTCCAGAATGCTAATAAAATCAAAATAATCATTAGAATTAAAATTGGGTTTATCAAGTTAGTGGCAGATGCTGATTATTCAGTAAATATGTCTCACCAATTATGTGCCGTATCAGATTCTGTTTTCTTGGCTAAACTAACCAACATATTTCCTATAATGATACTTGTCATTTTATGATGTAAAATACTATGATTGACTGCCTGTAAATGTTTTACAAGATGTTGTGTATTGTTCAATACTTTCTGTAAAGAATTTAGGTTGAATGTTAAATTATGATATTTTATCATGTCTGGCAACCAGGTATGAAATACATTAATATATGTTTCAGGAGAAAACATATGTTTCATTACGCCAATTCAAATGAGTTACATTACCTAGACAACCTACAGAAGGATTTTTTAAGGCATATAACAATGTTTGATTTGTCACTAAACATATGAATTGTGGTGCTATTTCCACGAACATCTCAAAAGTAGAAGGTAATATGGTCCATTTACAGATGTTGATGGAATGCTGAAGAAAACACAGTTTGTACACAGGGAAACTGCAAATAAGTCCATTCATTGCTTCAGTACAATGTTTCAATCTGTGTGTTCTGTTTGACAAGTCAATGTAGTTTCCTTCTAAATGGGGTAACCAGTACTGCAATGGATACAAAGGAGGTCCAAATACCAGTGACAAGGTTACAAACTGACACATTATTTTTGCATTTGTGACATTATAATGCATAGTATAACTTGTATAAAAGTTGTCTGCACATCTTGTTTTTTTTTGTCAGAAAACAACCTTATTTAATTAGTACTGGGTATTCAATGATTAACTGTCTCCATACATGCTCATGTTTGAGCATTAACTTGGTTTGCACAAGATTTTTTTTTTTTGTGTTGAAACATAAAAAGACTGTAAGGTACTTGTTGTCCAATTTATAAACTTAGTGACATTTGCATTAAATTTTAAATTGGATTTTTTTTGGAAGTTAAATTAACAGTAGATTGTTTTTGTCCAGCAGGGTAGATAAAAGTACCTTGCATCTTATTTTGTGCACTAGCAACCCATCCCCACCGAATTAACATTGAGTTGACTCTGATTGCTTTTACTCCTGGTGTTACACACTTTGCCAAGGGAACTCCATACAGCACAGCGAGACCACCAACAATTAACATTGGAGTTAGAATCTGAAATCTAAGAAAAGTAATATGATTATTCTTGTAAATAACATCAATCTGCCGGTGCATATTCACATTTTTCCTTTCCTGGTTTAATAATTAAAACAGTATTGTCATTTCCAGTAGCAATAACTTATGCTTGTTCAGGTTGTTTATTGGGTTCATGGAACCAGATTTTTCTACCTGAATTGATTTTATGTGTACCGGATATTTGTTCCCTCTCAAAGGCAGCAACAGGTGAATGCCCTCTGGTGACTGTGACGCCTAACACAGGTACAATAAATATTTGGGCTACCCTATCCTTTTTCTGTACATGAACATTTTTTGAAGTATTTAACAAAATAAATTTAAGTTCCCCTTGGTAACCTACTTTAATAACTCCATCTACAACCTGCACACCTTTTAAAGCAAGTGTTGCTTGAGGCACTATCCAACCCAAATACTTTGTTGGAATTGGAATTCCAATCTTAGTCTCAATCATATGAAATGACCTTGTAAGTATTTTCCAGCCATTTATCAAATATAGACTCAGTCCTGCAGTCTCAGGTGTGGCTCTAGTAGGAGCTAATGCACCTTCCTGAGTTTCCCAATATGTGATTGTTTTTGTCGTCACATACGGTTTGATCTGCAATGCTGGAGTTAACATTTTCATTAATGGTGTTTCTGTTTCTGAAATTGGTCTATTATTTAAAATCTGTAATGCCATATTTAGATTATTTCTCCAGTTTTGCAGAGTACCTGTTCCTACTTTTTTTAACTGGTGTTTAAGTAATCCATTCATTCTCTCAATTAGTCCTGCTGCCTGATGGTAATTAGGGTATATGAAACATACATTTAATATTATACTGTTTTGCAAAGTCCTGTACTATTTTCCCTTTAAAGTGGGAACCATTGTCACTTTGTATTTCGAAAGGCATTTCATAATACAGAATGATTAAATATATGATTTTCAGAGTACTTACCTGTGTCGTTCGTCTGCACGGAAAACCAATAAGGTGTCCAGAATACGTGTCTACTGCTGTACATATGTATTGGCTGCCCTTACGAAAACAAAAAAACTCCGTACTGTTTAAAAATACAAAACTGTTCCGCTTAGGCAAAAAGCAACTCGGCGCTTTATTAAAACTTTAAATGTTAAAATATTTCAAATGTTTTTCGTTTAAAGCAATGTTTAAACTTCTTCAGAAATTGGCAAACATCAGCATATTTTAAAGCATTTGCTTATATAAGAAGCAGTTAATGAGTGCCTGCCAAAATTCAAACCAGTAAAAAAATCCTTAAAGTCACAGTTCTTACTTTAAAACATAACTTTTATATTAAACATAAAAGCGTGTTTATATAAATTATATTCTCAATTTTAATTTTTAATTATATTCTTAATTAAAATTTCCTGGGTTAGGTATTAATTTATTTTATTATCTACGTTTATAACATTAATTATAAAATGTAAAACAAATAAAAATGAAAATGAATATCAGACGTCTTGAAAGCACATTCTTACTAAATAATACGACATCCTAACAATTCATTTTTAAATTTTTAAATAATAAGGCCTTAGATATGTGCAGCGACTTAGGCAGATTCTAAAGGAATAGTATATTTAGCCTCCTGTCAATGTTGCCCCTGTTTTTATATTGGAAAGATGGAGCGGAGGCTAAGAGATAGGGTGTATGAGCATTTAAGAAGTATTAATCTACAAAAAGAAGACAATGCTCTATCAAGACACGTTATTGAATACCCCAATCATAAATTTTGCTTTAAAGTTATTTATCAACTTAAGCAAGATATGAGAGGGGGTCCATTCAACTTACTTTTAGAGAAAAGTGAATTGTTATGGCAAATTAAATTGAATGCTTTCACCTACCCAGGTCTTAATGAAAAATGCTCAATTATGAGCTTGTTAAAATTAAGAAGCTTAGAAAGATAATTAATCGTATATAATCATAGATTACTAATATAAATATAATAAAACAGGGTATAACATTTTTATTACAATATTATGCATAATATTAATATTTAAAGTGCTGCATAAAGTGAACAATTTTGTGATAAAATACCAATCTAATTTCATTTTAATTTAATTTAGATAGATATTGACATATAAGATATTTTAAATTATCAATATTTAACTATTTGGCAAGTAGGATTGGTTTCTGGTTATAAGTATAATTATATATATGACAAATTTTCAATTGAATACCAGTTAATAATCAATTCTAATGATTACTTCATGAGCTAGCTGATGAGTTTATGTATAAAGTATAAATATAAAATATAAAAAGAAATTTTTATTTTTAACTAATAGTATGAATTGTTTATGACAGCTGTATTATTAACGATTGCTCTGCCTAAGTCGCTGCACATATCTAAGGCCTTTTTATTTAAAAATTTAAATAATTGTAAACAAATTGTAAACTTTAGCATGATTTAAACAAAAGCAAGGATTTCTGTTTCCATCATTTAATTGGAGTGCTATACTCCTGTATAAACTGATCAAAACAATGAATGCAGTTACACATATAAATATTTTCTTAAATATTTCAAATCCTGTCCATGACGCCAAGATAATGTATTGCCTAATGAGCAGGATTCAAAATAATTCCCTTCACACTAAAGAAATTATTTAGTAACAATCTTTATTTCTGTCACTAAACAGAAAACTAAATAAACTATGTAACTGAACAGTAAATCATACTGAAACAGAAAACTAAGTAAACTCTATTTAACGAAAATATGAAATTAAACAATACATTTAAAGAAAGAGGTATACCTCACCGATAAATGAAAAGCTTCATCCTGTCTTTAGTCTTGACTGGGAAGCCCCATTGCAGTCAGGCAGGAGTCTTCATCGGGAAAACAGTCCTGGGCAGTGTGTCCACTCCACAGGTGAGGCTTCAGCCTGAGTGCAGGGAGCCCCAGCTTTATATAACCAAATTGCTTACCACAAGGCATGAGAATCAGTACTTTCCCAGTGTAGGCTAAATCTTGCTAGATCATTCTGTGCTGTTGGCCACCCACCCCAGAAGGAACAGCATTTCCTGTCAAATACAATCATTTTGCAATTTTCAAGTGTTACACTGGAATATTCCAATGATTTTGCAAGTTATATTACTTTACTGGAATATCGCAGCACTACTAAACAGACTATTTTGATGGGTGATGCAAACCAGGCAGTTTTATACACATACAAGACATATTTCGTAATCAAATGTAGTGACTTTGCTGAAATCACTCAACTGTTCTGGAACACAGCATCATCTCTCATGCCTGCTGACACTTTCAAAATAGAGAATTACTTTATATTTCAAGGAAAAAATAAGGAAAATAAAAAGAATGTCGAGATATAGTGAGGCAACAGTCAAATAATCGCACTCACTCAATGTACCCCTTTCGTATCACATTCATATCACACTGACTGAAGGAGAAAGTAACAATGAATTTATTTTAAAACAAAACAACACATTCCTGTTGAAGAAAGATGATAGCTGAGGACAAGAAGAAACAATGTCAAGATATATGGAGTGCCTGAGAAGCAAGAGGGAGAAAATATGGAAACTTTTTAACTCCTTGGATTCCAAAAACTTTAAACCTCCATGCAGCCCTATAAGATGGTATAGAGAGGGCACACATAATCCTATCAGCAACAAATTCAAACAAGAAAACTTCAAATCCAAGATCCATAATAGTGAAATAATTTCCAGTCAGGACAAAGACTTAGTTCTAAAAACTGCCTGGTTTGCATCACCCATCAAAATAGGTGATAACTTTATCAGATTTGACCATGAGTTTTCTTCTTTACTTGTCTCAAAAAGAAAAGCATGTATTCCCTTGCTGAAAAATCTAAAGAAATCTGGAGTAAAAACACACATCTAATTTACCCAGCAAAATTAACCCCAGGATTCAATAAACTCCATGCAGAGTGGCTTGTGTCTGTTTAGTATTAGCATTAACAGCAGCATGCCTTGCATATTCATGAAGGCATGCTGGTGTTAAGGCTAAATGGACAAGAACAGTGAACGAGTGTAGGGGGCATGTTTAAGAAGTGCACGGACATTGAACATGCCCCCTGCACTCAGAAAGTGCCATACAGCACTTTCAAACAGTATTTCAGTGTCCACGGACACTGAAATTAAATTTAAATGAGTATTTCAGAGTCCGTGGACACTGAAATAGCTAGAGGAGCAAAACAACAATGCAGGGAGTATGTGGCAGGTTCTGTCACACCCCCCCTACTATGAAAAAGTGCCACGGCCATAGCTGTTAACTGTACAGGTCTCTGCAGAGTGGCCAGATGCCTGCCTCATATACATCTCACCCTTCCAGAGCAATAAAGCAGTACAAAGCCATAAATAATGGGGGGACAAAGCCACAAAAATAGGCAAACATTTTAAATATTGCACTGACAAATCTGAAAGCTGATTGTATAAAAGGTTTGCAGTAGCATGGACTTCTTGCAGGGTATGAAGACTGAAACAGAAATGTCTGCCATGTGAAAGTGCCATATGGCTATAGCTGTTAACTGTACAGGTGTCTGCAGAATGCCAGATGCCTGCCTCATATATTTCCCACCCTCCTAGAGCAATAAAGCAGTACAAAGCTATAAATGATGGGGGGACAAAGCCACAAAAATAGAGACACATATTAAATATTGCACTGACAAACCTGAAAGCTGACAGAATAAAAGGTTTGCAGTAGCACGGACTTCCTGAGGGTATGAAGACTGAAACAGAAATGTCTGCCATGTGAAAGTGCCATATGGGCAAAGCCCTCAACTATACAGGTGTTTGCAGAATGCCCAGATGCCTGCCTCACGTACTTCTCACCCTTCCAGAGCAATATAGCATTACAAAGCAATAAATAATGGGGGGACAAAGCCACAAAAATAGAGACACATATTAAATATTGCACTGACAAACCTGAAAGCTGACAGAATAAAAGGTTTGCAGTAGCACGGACTTCCTGCAGGGTATGAAGACTGAAACAGAAATGTCTGCCATCTGAAAGTGCCATATGGGCAAAGCCCTCAACTGTACAGGTGTCTGCAGAATGCCCAGATGCCTGCCTCACATACCTGCAACCTCCTAGAGTAACAAAGCTGTACAATGCCATAAATAATTACAATTTTTTTTCCATACTAAGGGATGTTTAAGCGTAGCTGAGTGGCTGTGCATGTTATGGCCCTCTACCCAGCATTGCTTAAACACCCCAGAGGAGATAAATAAAAATATGCAGCTAAAACCTTAACACCGAGATATAATAGTGGTTTGAGTCCTGGCTTTGTATGCAGGTGTTCACGTTTCGAGTACCAAAACAGGAACTTTATTTTTACATAGGAAAGCAGTGCTAAAATTATTCTTTTTTTTGTAAATGATGTAGTGAGTGATATTTGTCAACCAGAGTAGTGTAGCTGGTCTATAATGGAAGTGTGAGTACAAATAACATGTGAAACCACCCTTGTATACACAAGTGTCCCATACAGTATAGTCATACCCCTTGATAATGTAAGGAAAGCACATCGAGGGACGTCATGTAAAGTAAATCATATACATTTACTGAATTAAGTCATTATTCTATTATATCTAAAAATTAAAAGTGAGCAATAATTAGCAGTACTCAACTATGCTCAGCCGGTTTAAGTAATGCTTACAGGCGAATGCTAAGCAATAGTCAGCTCAGCTAAGCAGATTAGTACACTGCTAAGCAGTGCTCAACAATTTCCCCTTTAAATATTGCTAAAAGTGGCTTAGTGGGTTTGCGCACCACTATGCTGTGCCAAACATTTACAAAATCAATCAATGACAGCAAAGGGTGGGAATATGGCCTTATTTAAACTGCATAGGTGAGAACACAGCCAGTACCTATTATAGTTCAACCTGTGCAGGAACCATGGCTGGTGTAGGTGAGGGTTTGTGCTTTACGGCACAGTGCTGGGGCATTGTGGAGTCCAGGGTCATGGCTGGATTCCTCATAAGTAACCATAATGAGGGAGTGCTGCAGGGCCAGTACCAGGTGTCACAATTTAAAGCAGAGGCCTGGGACCATCTCAACTGTGATCTCACCAGTGCTACTGGCATCCTCCAAACTGGTGAGCAGCTCCGGCACCACTATACTGTCCTAACGTGGAGGAAGGGGGGCTCTTGGACCAGTGGATCCAAGATGCCAGGGACAACTGTGCTCCAGCAGTTTGTAAATATCACAGAAATAGGTGTACCAAATTCTAACCTGAGGATGTGATAGGCAGGTATGCATAATATTTGTTTTTGTCCCCTACAGCTGCTGCAGAGAGGGCCATAACATTGAAGCCCATGCCGATAGACCACTGAGGCTGTGCCGACAGGCTGATGAGTAAATATCTATTTTGCAGTATATTGTGCAAATATGTAAGAAGGAGTACATTGTGTAGTGCTAGTAGGTATACTGTTACTGTGTTAATTGAATAAATAAAGTATGTCTGACTAAGACTGATCTGAAATAAACATATGTAACAGAAACTGTTATGTTTACTCTGGTATGTTGTTGTAGACTTAGAATGGAGCTATAAAACAAGATATAAATGCCCTGTGTTAACCTTTGCTTTCCAGATTGTAGTAATTCAAAGGATTAATGCACATACACTAGCTATCTGTCATGCATGCATCACAGGATTACAAGTTTAGACTGTCTAACCAAGAGACTAATAGGCAAAAATCAGTGAAACAAGAAACAGCAGTTCCCCAGTAGCTCAGTGTGATGAGAAATATCTTAGTTATTTTACACACCCAGACATGGTTCAAATCCAGGGATTGGTACTAAGATGTATGCATATCTACACACAAGGAATCAGGAATATATGTAAAAACAGTAAGGTAGTTTTAACAGATATTTTCTCCACAGGTTTTACAGGCAAGGAAATGTTGGTAGTAGCTGCATGAAGAGTATACTAATAAACTGTGTACAACTGTTCAACTGTCTCACCACATGCCTGATAATGACAGCAGGATAGGTACACGCAACATGCACTCTTCCCAATACATGTCTGTCAAGTGTCATGCTGTCACGGCTAGTGGTCACTGCTGCCAATAACTCTGGACACAGATAGGAAACCAGTTGAAGTATGCCAGTAACACACTCACATAACAGCAGTTCAGGGTACTCCTCCTGTGCCAGATATGTAACCCTGACATGTACGAGTCCCCTCTAGCCATGTACCCAGAGTTGTCACAGTTTGCCCAATACCATTCCAGGCTGACAGTTTAATAGGTATGTTTGTGCTACAGAAGCTATGAGCCATAGGTAGATGTAAAGTGAGGATGGACCCATAGAGTATTGAGCAATACTGTTGTGGAAAATAGAAGCATAAACAGTTGTTAATGGACTTTCTGTCTCCCCCCACTCTTCATCTGCATCAATAATTATTATTCATATACTATGGGTATGTTGTTCTCCAAAACTAATGTTGGGACTTGTGTTCTATTATTCTTCATGTTTTTGATTGGTTGAATGGTAACATACCTTGTTCAAATACCATTGTTGGTGGTCCGTTGCCATCAATGTTACTGACATGCTGTTACGATGCATACTGTTGTTCCATTTATGCATGTGTGTTGTTTGCTATGCAACTGTTTCAAATCTGTTTTATGGGGTTAATTGGAATACCCATGCATGCTGTTATAACTAATCTTTAAATGTGTTGTTCATGACTAAACATATTTTGTAAAACCTCAGCACCATAGCACATTTGGGAGGGCAGATCCCAGTGGATCTGTCTGTCCCATCTCATCTGGCCATGGCACCAGGCCCCAGCATGTCTGGGACCCAACCCAAAACTTCATAGTCCGTTGGTCCTGCACCACCTTTGGGTGGAACCACCTCAGGGGATGGGGCCCACCCCCCAGGAGCAGATATGGACAGGAGCCTGTCATCTGCAGTCAGTTCTGGGGTTTGGTGTGCAGTGCTGTCTGAGCAGAGTTGGGTGGGCAGCTGCACCAGACTGAGGACTACCTGATGTACCTTGAGGGGCAGGCTGCCCCTCCTGTCTAGCACCCACCACAGCCATCTTCGGGGCAGTGAAGGAGCAGTGGTGACTACTCATGGGTGGTGACCTCAGTGCCACTGTATCCATTTGGGGGCTCATGGGCTTCAGAATCTGAACCACCCTCCCTGTCCAAGGTGTTTACCCCCCTCATGTGTTATATACCACCCCTGTCTGCTTTCTTGTCTGTCTTGTCTTTCTGCAAATGCAACAAAAAATAAGCAGGCACCAGTAATTCTTAAACTTTTAGGGTTAGCACTTTCGTCAAGTATTCTTACACTCAACTTCATCAGACATTAGTTAAAAGAATGGCAGCCATATTTAAAACCAGATTCATAGTCACATGTTTAGTTACCTCACATGACACCATGTCACCTGATACAATTCTCATTTCTATAACACATGTACCTAAAAATGTATAAACAATTGTATAAAAAATGTACATACACTTTCCTATTGACTTAATACTCAAATTCAATTGTACATATACAAAGAATACATAAATATACATAAAAAAGCCAGCTAAAACATCCAAAAAACAATATTTGTTATTGTGTACATAAAATTTCTTACATGTCAGTAATCAACCTGTATAAATTTCAGTTGAATGTCATAAATGCATGTACTTGTGCATAAGGGAGGGGGTGAGAAGTTTATGTGCATATAACAAACATCAAGAGTGCCCCAAATTATGTGTCTATTCACCTGAGTATTAGCCTTGTGTTAATGTTTTAAACTCCTCAGTTTCAAGACACATGCCAAAGAGCATGCATCGTTCAACCCTGGTGTCACATAGGCCCTGGTTCTACGCTGCCAAATCAGCCCCTTCACCTCAAGTTTTAAGCCTAATGGACCGCCCCTGATGTCAAATTCAATTTGTACGATCCCCCTGAATGTGGAGGAATGACCATGGTTTTCTGCCACATGTTTTGCGAGAGCATTGTCTGTTTTGGCTTTCCTAATTAAATATGCTTGTACACTATTTCCCTTAGTTTACACTCAGTCTTGCAGATGTAAAAACCCATATAATACTGGCAGGAAGTGAGGTAAACAATCATAGTGGAATTGCAATTAAATCTGCCCTTACAAGTGAATTTTTCATCCAAGATGTTAAATCGGTTACCTGTTTGCATAAACCTGCAATAAGAGCAGGCCTCACATTTGTACATACCTGTAATATGTATCATCTTTGGGGGCGGCAGTTCCATGAGGTTTTTAAAATGAATCTCCCTCCTGTAAACTACATTTGGTGCAGGTCCAAATTTAATAAATTCTTTATCTATTTGGAAAATATTCCAACTCTTTTGCAAAATCTGTCTGTTTTCACCATCTGAACTAAATGTAGTAATGAAGGCGTACCTATAATCAACCCTTAGGTTACTTTCACCTCCAACAGTTACCCTATCATCAATACTCATCCCGATTGCTGTTATCTAAAATGGCTTTAAAATGGCCATTTATCCTTTTATTTTGAACTTCCTCAAATAGGTTGCTCAACATGTCTACTTCATGGTACTATGGTTGTTTACCTCGCTTCCTGCCAGTCTTGTATGGGTTTTTACATCGGCAAGACTCAGTGTAAACTAAGGGAAAGAGTGTATGAGCATATTTACCACATTAGGAAAACCAAAACAGACAATGCTCTCGCAAAACATGTGGTAGAAAACCCTGGTCATTCCTTCACATTCAGGGTGATCAACCAAATTGAATTTGACATCAGGGGAAGTCCAATAGGCTTAAAACTTGAGGTGAAGGAGCTGATTTGGCAGCTTAGAACCAGGGCCTATGTGACACCAGGGTTGAACAATGTATGCTCTTTTGTATGTGTCTTGAAACTGAGAAGTTTAAAACATTAGCACAAGACTAATACTCAGGTGAATAGACACATAATTTGGGGCACTCTTGGTGTTTGTTATATACACATAAACGTCTCCCCCCCTTATGCACAAGTACATGCATTTATGACAGTCAACTGAAATTTATTCAGGTTGATTAGTGACATGTAACAATTTTTATGTACACAATAACAAATATTGTTTTTCAGATGTTGTAGCTGGCTTTTTCATCTATATTTATGTATTCTTTGTATATGTACATATGAATTTGAGTATTAAGTCAATAGGAAAGTGTATATACATTTTTTTATACAATTGTTTATACATTTTTTTAGGTACATGTGTTATAGAAATGAGAATTGTATCAGGTGACATGGTGCCATGTGAGGTGACTGAACATGTGACTAAGAATCTGGTTTTAAATATGGCTATCATTCTTTTAACTAATGTCTGATGAAGTTGAGTGCAAGAATACTTGACAAAAGTGCTAACCATAAAAGTTTAAGAATTTCTGTTGCCTGCCTATTTTTTGTAGTTTTTCAGTAGTTTGTTTGCAGTTTGACTCTACGCTATCTGCAAATGCAACCTATCCCACCCAATCTACCTCCCAAACATACTTACAGCCGTTCCTCAACATCCCACTTTCACCTTAAAAAATAAAAGGGCATCTGTCCCGCAAAAAAAATTGTCACATACATAGCTGTACATTTCACCCCCATGTACAGTGAAACTAATCAATCAACCCACAGATTATTCTGCAAATGTCTGTCACCAACACCCCTGCCTGTGGGGTGTGAGGCTGTAAATTCCCAATTCTACACATTATTCACAGCTCTTGCTGCAGAAGAAATGTAGAGGTATGGACCTTTCCTACACCCATCCTGCACATACCTAGCTGCCTTTCCTAATGTTTTACCCCCTGCTTGCCCCAATTTCACCACTTTCCTATGGGTCTATATCAGAAGAGCGAAAATTCGCAAGAATGAATGCTCAAACATTGAAAAAGCACAAACATCGAACTTAATATTATGGGGAGCTTTGCCCCCCACACCCACCCGCTAAATATATATTTCAACTCCGAGGTCGCACTACAGTGAGGAAAGGGCAAATATTACTATCCTCACTGTACTGCGACCCCAGAAATAATGCTTCGATGTCTGGCATTTTCGATCGGAAGAGCGTTCGTTCTTGTGAATTTTCACTCTTTCCTACCACCCTTTTTTCTTTTCTTTAATGAAAATTAGTGCGGGTGTATGTGGGAGTAAGTGGTGCTAAGCAAAGCTAAGAGGACTTAACCATATATTAGCATTGCTTAGCTCCACACAAAACCACTCAAACCCACTTACAACTTCTTAAAAGTGCCTTAATCACTCTGTCTCCATCAGCCCTTGTTCTGCCCAGCAGCAAAAGAATCAGCGCTGCCAAGTATGAAATCCAGGATGCAGTGCACTACAATCATAGCAATGTACCACTACACCATCTGAGCTCTGGTAATCTGAAATGCTTTTACAAACATATCATGCATTCTAGTCATTTAACATTAATGAAAAAATCATCACTTCATATTCTGGAACCCAGGACCCTGTACACTACAATCACAGCAACATTCCTCTACACCATCTGAACTGTTGAAATTTGTAATGTTTTTACAAACACATCATGCAAAACAGTCATGTAACATAAGGGGAAATTATATATCCATAGTACTCTTATATACATATACATATATATGTATAGATACCAATATATATATATATATATATATATATATATATATATATATATATATATAGTTCAGTGTTAATGGCGTTTAATTATTTTTCAAGAAGGTTTTTTTATATTATATATATATATATATATATATATATATATATATATATATATATTATATGTATATATATTTATGTATATATATATATATATATATATATATATATATATATATATATTAGCCATGGTCTCAAGCTAAATGTTAAAAAATGCGTATAGTAATCCCCTTTGGAAAAATCAGAGTACCTGCGAACTACCACATAGGAGGTAACCCCCTGAAATCTCAAGTAGTAATAAGGGATCTAGGGACCCAAGTAGATAGTCAGCTTTCCTTTGATAACCATGTTGCCAAGGTGGTTAGAAAATCCTTCTATGTGACCCATCTGATCATGAAAGGGTTTGCATCAAGATCTAAGGATGTAGTGGTGCCCCTCTACTCTTCTCTCATCAGACCCATTATTGAGGACAATGCACCAATTGGAATGTACCTGGCTAGGCATCTCCAGCAGCTGGAGAGACCACAGAGGTACCTCACTAAGAGGATTACTGGCCTCAAACAGTTGCCCTATGCAGCACAATTGAAAAAACTAAGGCTTTTCTCTGTTGCATACCGTCTTCTCAGAGGCGATCTTTGTCTAACATACAGAGCCATGTCCAACCCAAAACTGCTGAACATGCTTCATCTTAGCAAAACCAAATCCACTCAAGCTACACACTCTAGGGATATAAACCTCAGCACAACAATGAATAGAACATGCTGGAGGGATAGATTCCCTTTGCAAAGACTTTCCTTGCTATGGAACAAGGTCCCGATCTACATACGACAGAGCCCCTCACTATCACTCTTCAAGAGGAACCTTGACGAGTAGATGGGTAACAGAAAGTTCACACCAGGGATCATACCAACAGCTCTACTAGATAGGGGCCAAGGGTACTAGCTGCTAAATCAAGGGCCTAGGGAATTAACCAAAGGGGCAGTGAATACTGCACAATGTGGCTGGGCTAATATATGCCTTTGGGCAGATATCCCAGTACCTACCTATGAACCTATGAACCTATATATATATATATATATATATATATATATATATATATAGCCAACCTCTTACTGCAAGACATATGCAAAGTTGGGGGATAAAGGGCAGAAGATAGTGAAATCTTTGAAATATGGCTGTCATATGCATAGACGTCTGCTAGAGTGGCATGATTTGCTTTAACATACAATTCCAGATAGATTCCAGGTCTGAAACACAAATGAATATCATTATTTACTGATGTCAATGCTCACATCATCCCAGTAATTCCTTAGAAACACAAATCTGTTTTGGGCAACAGACCAAACATATAAGCCACACTTCTGGACAGTGTCTAGACATTTGGACAGTGGGGACGTATCACCGCAGTCATGTTACAGAATGGAAAAACTCATGACAGCTGCCAACCATGTCACCCAGCACCTTCTGAACCATAGTAAGACCAACATGACACTTCCTCAAATCAGCTCTGGGCAGTTACCCATGTATATCCAAATATATCATGCACTACAGGGATGGAACTGTAAGGAAAATCAGATAGTGGTGCAAAAATGTCCAACCATTTGCACCACAGTCACAGCAACATACCAGTACCCCAAATGAACACTAGAGTAGAATGACTATTTGATCAAACATGTCTTGATTGCCTGTCACACACTACACTTAAATATACTGGCCCAACTCACAGTGTAGTAGGAATTATGAGGTGTTACAGGACATTTCTCAGTCTGCCCCTACAAGCATACACACCTGATAGACCACCAGCAACTGTAGCAGCATTCACAGAAAGAAAAAAAAATATCTATAACACTCACATCTGCTACTCTCCCTACTCAGCCCAACAAACATCTACACACAGCACTGCTACACATTCTTGGCAGTCTGTTCACATTGGCCAGACATACATAACTCTCATATGTACAGATTTCCACAGAATGTCCAGGGTGTGAGGCCATATTCATGGCCACTGCTGCATACCACTTCCAGGAGTCTGCTAAGTCAATGGGATGATACCTGGAGTGCAGTCACTAAATAATGATATAACATACCTCTGAACCTCTTACTGCAAGACATCTGGACAAAGCATGACATACTTGGGGACAGGGGGTCAGAAAGAGGGGCATATCCCACATAATGGTGTTACAAACTGAAACAGTTGCTGGTGTCACAGGCTTTGTTGTAACACAATATCCCTGAAGGATATGATGTATGAAACACCAATGGATGTCAACAGTTACTGACTGTAATCCTCACATTATCCTACTGATTCCACAAAAACAGAGGTTGTCTGAGGAATAGACCAAACATAACAGGAAAACCTCTGGGCAGTCTGTGGACATCCGGACAGTTGAGAGGTATGTCAGAGACATATCACTGTTAGACATCAAGTCACACAGAAAATGCATGTCCAGATGAACCCTGCTAATCTAGGAACCATCTATGCATATAACAGCACTACTGACTCACACTCTATACCCATTTCTGGAGCTTTGTCCTCCATGTTGTTGGGCTGTCTCCACATGTCCTGTCCTGAGAGGTATTCCCACCTACTGTCTGTGAAGCTGTAGCCCCCGCACCTCCATAATGTCCTCCACACAGGCAAGGAAAAGGGGCAAGGATCACATGAAGGACGTAATTATAGCACTGTGTTGCTATGGCATTGGCAAATGGAAAGACAACACAGCTGCTCTGGATGCAAATAGCAAGAGGGAGACACTGATTGTTGCACAGACTATCACCTACTCATGAGCAGTACCTATGAAAGGCAAGCTGCTGCCTGTGCAACACAGGTCTCAACCCATCTACACAAAGACAGACTGCGACTACACAAACCTAACCATTTGCATTGTTGTGAGGAAACTCTTCAGCAATCTAAAAAAATAAAAAACGTGGAATAAACTGCACAGTGGTAGGAGAGAGAACCAGTTTTATTGATGACTGAGCACTTTCACCTTCTAGTCCAAGGCATCATCAGACTCTGATTTCTCATGTGCACACACACACACACACACACACACACACACACACACACACACAAGCCTCAATGCTTCAAATATTAACAATATTCACACTTACACACACACACACACACACACACACACACACACACACACACACACACACACACACACACACACACTCACATATGCCAGGACTCAGATTAGAAACCCTACCTCTTTAGTTTTTAGTTATTGGTACTATAGTGTTATTCAGGTACTGCACTTACCACAGGGTTTGTAGGGTGAAGACTGTCCCAAGTTACCTGTGAAGTGAATAACATCACCAGCCCTTTTAATGTATGGCAATGGGAGGTATACTGGGTGAGAAAGGCCTCACATTACTTTCACTTACATGTTTACACACTCACAAACACTTTTATACACACTAATGCACACGCACACACACACACACACACACACACACACACACACACACACACACACACACACACACACACACACACATGTCAGTACTGAGATCCATAGGTTCATAGGTTCATAGGTGTGTACTAGGTGAATGGCCATGTACCCTTTACAAGCCTAGCCCATAGGATTAGCCTGGCATCATGCCACCTGATGTTACTCCTCTGTCTGTCTATTGAGTATAGCCACTGGAGTGATCCCCAGGGTGAGATTTCGATTCCGCATCCACTCTTCCTGATTTCTCTTGCAGAGGGCCATTGAGGTGCTCTGCTTGACATGTATGTGAAGTCTATTCCATAGTATGGCCAGTCTCTGGGATGTAAACCTGTCCCTCCAGCATGTTCTGTTGATTGTGGACATGGGGTTGAGGTCTCTGGGGCATGTGGTGCAGAAGGATTAGGTTTCTTTATATGTAGCATGCCTAACAGAGCTGGGTCAGACATGGCTTTCTAAGTCAAGCAGAGATTGCCTCTAAGTAGCCAGTATGATACAGAAAATTGTTGGAGTTATTGGAGTCTGTCCATAAAGGACACATGTTTATGCCCTAGGATCCTCTTTGTGAGGTGCTTTTGCAGCCTCTCCAGGTATTGCAGGTGCCTAGTGAGGTACATGCCAAATGGGCAATTGTATTCATTGATTGGCCTAATGAGGGAAGAGTAGATGGAGACTAATACCTCTTTCTTTCTGGATGCAACACCGTTAGCAATGAGATGCACCACATAGAAGGACTTTCTGACCACAGTGGCACTGTGGTGGTCAACAGAGAGGTCACTGTCACCCTGTGTGCCCAGTTCTCTTATAATGACTTCTGTGTTCAGTGGATTATCATCAGTGTGGTGATTCATGGGAACCAAGTTGTTTCCGAAGGGGATAGCGACACATTTTCTGGCATTGAGCTTAAGTCCAGGGTTCTGACAACAGTCATAGGTCTCAATGAGGCCTTTTTTGCAGGATGTCAACATCACTTGAGGAGGTAATAATAGCACCCACATTTCAGTCATTTGCAAACATTGTCAGCCAGAGTCCCTTTGTGTTGGGCTGGACTTCAGAGACGTAGACACCGAACAAGAGGGGACCCAGGACCTGACCCTGTGGTACTCCACTAGTGACTGGTCGGTAGTCTGACATGGAGTCTGCTCCTTTCACATTGTGGGTTCTGTCTGTGAGCCAGTTTGCAGCCCACCTAGTGATATAGGTTGTTGATGCCTAGCTGAGTGTGTTTGTCTATGATTCCTGAGTGGGGAATGATATCAAAGGATTAGAAGTCCCACCTATCTTGTTATTTATTACACACTGTTACATAATTATTTCACATGGCACACAGCTTATAGGTCTGCAGATTGTCTACAGCTACATCTACAGGGGATGACAACAGTGGGCCTTGTAAAGTGAACACTGGGATGTGTACTGGGTGGACCATAGCAAACCATTGCAAGACCTGCCCCCCAATGGACATGGTCCCCACCTAAACACAAACACACACACACACACACACACACACACACACACACACACACACACACACACACACACACACACACACACACACACACACACATTTGCAAGGACTGAGAAACCATTGCACGACCTGCCCCCAATAGACATGATACCCACCCAAACACACACACACACATACACACACACACACACACACACACACACACACACACACACACACACACACACACACACACACACACACACACACACACATATTTGCCAGGACTGAGATTATAACTCCTACCTATCTAGTTATTGCTATTACAGTGTTATGCATTTATCACATATGACATGGAGCTTATAAAGTATAGGGTGTCCCAAGATACATTTAGGGTGAGGAATATCACCAGCCCTTGTAAAGTATGGCAATGGGAGATGCACTGGGTGAGAAAGGCCACAAAATACTTTAACCTACAAATATACGCACTTAGAAACACAAATACACTCACACACACATTTGCCAGGACTGAGATTAGAACAAATACTTTAACCTACAGATATACACACTTAGAAACACAAATACACTCACACACGCATTTGCCAGGGCTGAAATTAGAACCCCTACCTAACTAGTTATTTGTACTATAGTGTTCATAGGTTCATAGGTTCATACTAGGCTATCTGCCCTAGGGCATTTACAAGCCTAGCCAGAGTGTGTTTCACTTTCGCCACCCATTTTAAATTCATTTTGCTATGCCCTTTTTTGAGGTTAGTATACTGTGCCTCTGTCTAACAGTGACACAGAAGTGATACCCGGGGTAAACCTACGATCCCCCATCCACTCATCAAGATTCCTCTTGAAGAAAGTCAATGAGGGACTCTGCCTAACCTGGACTGAGATTTTATTCCAGAGTGAAGGGAGCCTCTGGGTTATGAATCTGTCCCTCCAGCATGTCCTATTTATTTCAGTGCTGAGGTGCAAGTCTCTCTAGCGCGTAGCTCAATGGGATTTGGATTTTCTGAGGTGCAGCATGCCCATTAATTCCTGGTTGGATATGGCTTTAAGTCAGGCACAGATTGCCTCTGAGCAGGTGGTATGCCACTGAGTAGAGCTGGAGTTTCTTTAACTGGGCAGCATATGGCATCTGTTTGAGCCCTTTGATCCTCTTGGTGAGGTACTTTTGGGGTCTTTCCAGTTGCTGCAGGTGTCTGGTAAGGTACATCCCAAAAGGGCATTGTACTCCATTATGGGCATGATGAGGGATGAGTAAAGAGGCACAATGACCTCCCTGATCTAGATGTGAATCCCTTCATGATTAGGTGGGCTATATAAAATGTTTTTCTAACCACTTTGGCCATGTGGTTGTCAAATGAGAGATTGCTATCAATTTGGGTCCCCAGGTCCCTAATTACTTCTTCCGTACTTAATGGATTACCACTTATGTGGTAATTTGTGGGCACTTTGTTTTTGCCAAAGGGGATGACTATACACTTTTGGCGTTTAGCTTGAGGCCATGGCTCTGGCACCAGTTGTCTGTTTCTATGAGGCCCTTTTGGAGGATGCTTGTGTCAGCTGGAGAGTCGATTATGGTGCCCAGTTTGCAGTCATCTGCGAACTTGGTCAGCCACAGTCCTTCCGTGTTGGCCTGTACCTCTGAGAAATATATACCGAACAAGAGAGGTCCCAGGACTGAGCCTTGTGGGATGCCACTTGTAACTGGTTTGGAGTCTGACATGGCTCTAGCAATTCTAACCATGTGGGTTCTGTCCTTGAGCCAGTTTGCAACCCATCTAGTGACATAGGGGTTTATATTTAAGCTGGTGAGCTTATCTATAATCTTGTGAGTGGGGTATTGTATCGAAGACTTTTGCGAGGTCCAGGTAGGCTGTATGGACCACCTTCCCCTCGTCAATGGCCTTGGTGACTGTTTCAAAGAAATTGACCAGGTTTAAGAGGCAGGATCTGCCCTTAACAAAGCCGAACTGGGTAGGATCCAGTGTCTGTAGGTCACCAATATCTTTATTTACAAGGTCCATGATGATCCTTTCCATAGCTTTGCAGACCAAGCTAGTCAGGCTTATGGGGCGATAGTTTCCAGGATCTGTTGAGGCACCACCTTTGTGGAAAGGGACCACTGTTGCTGTACGCCACTCTTTGGGCACATATCCTGTAGTAAGGCTGAGATTGAACAGTAGTTTTATGTTTGGGTTTAGCTGTTCTTGGAGTTGATGTAGACGCAGCCGGGACACTGTCTGGTCCCATTGATGCTGTGTTTTTGCTTTGGAGAGGCGGCTCTTACCTGAGCATCTGAGATGTCAGGGGCAGCACTCTGCTGGGATAGATATTTGCCCTTTTGGTGGGGAGTTTGTGCTGAACCTGTCAGCTAGGATGTTGGCAATGTCTGTGGGTTTGGTTTATTTTTTGTCATTTTGGACTAATTCTGAACATATCTGGGAATTCCCACCCAGGTTCCTAACATAACTAAAGAAAGCCTTGTGATTATCCTTAGTGTCCTGTGCAATTTTTTCTCGAAGCTGGCATTAGACGATTTTATGAGTGCCCGTAGTTTTTTGCTAATACTGATCAGAGATGCCTTCCCTTTTTGGGATTTTGCTCTATCATGTAGTAGCTTCCTCCTTCTATTGTATAGTTTGTTTATGGCTGGGGACCACCAGACAGGACGTCTGCCTTTGGAGGATTGGGTCTTGGTTTTATTTGGGATTGCATGATCAATGCATTCCTGAAGGTGTTCATAGAATGCGTTTATAAAGGATTCTGCGGACTGGGCCATATTTTCCACAGTCCCGGGGGCTTTGAAGGATTCCACCTCAGTTTTGAGGAGTGTGAAATTTGCTTTAGAGAAGTTTTTCACTGTGGTTTTCTGGGCAGGGGGTGGGGTTGGGATGTGAATATCAAGTGAGATTAGTTTATGGTCTGATCTTACCAGTGAGGGATACACTTCTGGTCTGGAGCATAGAGTCCCCATGTTGGTGATGATCAGGTCCAGTATGTTTTCCCCTCTTGTGGGAGTGGTAACAAGCATTTCAGTTTATACATTCTAGGAACCTTTGGGCTAGGGTGTTGGAGCTAGAGTAATGATCCAAGTCTATGTTTGGGTAGTTGAAGTCGCCCAATATAATGGTGTTTGGAGAGACCTTCATATTTTCCAGTGTTCTCAGGAAGGCCAAGTGGAGTTCATGGGTTTGGGAGGGTGGTCTGTAGCAGGCTATAAACTGGAAGGCAGTTTTACCCACTGTTAGTTGCACATGGATAGTGTCTGATGCTTCGTGCTGTGCCACCAACCTGGAGGTGTGGGTATCTTTGACGAATATTGATACTCCCCCTCCTTTTATGGTTCGGTCCAAGTTTTAGGGCCAAAAAGCATGGTATGAGGTATAACCTGGTAGTGCTGTGGTGCTCTCTGCAGCCTTGAACCAGGTTTCTGTTACTGCACAGATATCGATGTTCTCCATGCTAAGGAGAGTTTTGAGTGCATGCATCTTGAGGTTTAGACTTCTGGCATTGAGTAGCATTACTCTTAGTTTCTAATCCCTTGTGATACCTATGGAGGTGGGTTTGTCTTTTGAGCCTTGCCTAAAAAAGGCACTATGTGGGTAGTAAGAGCCTTTGCCAATATCTGAAAGCCCAGGGGTGATAGGTGCAAGCCGTCTCTAGCGAAGCATCGTGGCTTGTCGAGCATGTCATCCCAGGCTGACAGGCATTGGATCCCCTTTGAATGACACCAATACTTAAGCCAATTGTTGAAATTGATCATCTTGTCTTCATATTGTGGCATCATTCTTGGTGTAGGTAAGATGCTACTCAAGGTCAGGGTCACACCGGCCTGGGCTAAATGCTCAGAGAGCTCCTCTATGTCTCTTTTCATGTAGTCCAGGGAGGTACGTCTCAGGTCAATCACACCAGCATGGACAATGACTGAGTAATATTTGTACTTGCCTTGGAGTGACCTGAGTGCTTGTGTTAGGTGGCAGATCCTAGCACCCGAAAGGCAGCTCACCGTGATCTTCTCCTTGTTCAGCCTGGTGAGCGGGACGTCAGTGTGCCTGACGATAGAGTCACCTATTACAAGTGTATCAGGTGTGTTGTTTAGCCTTAAGGGCTGTGACTGTTCGGCACACTGGCTTTGTGAGCTATGTGTTGCACGTGTTTTGTTTTGGGGTAGCGGTTGCTTGGGTGTTTGCATTGGAGGTCTCTGCTGCTTAGACAGATTTTTATTTAGAGCCTCCGAGTATGTTTTTGTGTGTTTATGTGTTTGGTTTGCTGTCGTGGTAGGTCTATGTGAGACTGGAATTGTAGTGAGTGTGGTTTCCTTTTCCTCCTGACTGGTTACGCCAGTACTGAGTTGAGAGAGCTTAGCCTCCAGTTTGGCTATATGGTTGCATCTCTCACATGTGTTGGAATTTGTTGGGAGGAGGAGAGGGTTGTCTGTGTACATGAGGCAGTTGTAACATTGCCTCAAGATTCCCAGATTCACCAGCTGGACTGGAGAGGAGATTGACAACTGACCTTTGGACATGCTAGAATAGTATTGGGAATTCCTTTATAATTGAAAAAAGGGCCAATGGGGAACAAGGTACTCAAGGGGAGTTTGTGAGGGTGTAGTGCTTTTAATTTTTAGCTGACCTATATAATTGCTTTAGTGAGCAAGTGCCAGGTAACTTAAATGCAATGTGCTACAGGTAACTTAAATTCAAAAATGACAAACAGTAACTTTCGTTCAAGTGAAACAAGGAAATAAGTACAGTAAGCAATGCAGATATCACTAGGGATCCACAGAAGCACTGAAAAGCCGTGTTTTAGGTGGAATTAGCGTTTCAGGGAAATAACAAGCAAACAAACAACAAGCATACAAACAAAGCTAGATTCAGCAGGCCTGGATCTAGTCTATGCTACAGCAAACAAGGTGTACCAATTTTAGTAAGAAGCAGTTCAAATATGCAGGCACTATAAGCCTTTAACCAGAAATTCCCAGCTCAGAAGGGCAGAGTCCAGCCTCTCCTCCCACAAGAGTGCAGACCACAAACCCTCTTAATGTAAAATAACTGGCCTGAAGCCCAAGTGCTTAAACCAGAATGAATACACTTTTAGAATAACAGACACTGAGCCCTCAATCAGCAGTTCCCAACTTAGAAGGATGTAAGCTACCTGTCCTGCCACCACAGTGCAGGCCACAAATCTTCCTAATGTAAAACAACTGATCTGAAGCCCAAGTGCTTAATCCAAAAGACTTAGAATGATAGCTACACTTTAATCAAGTTACTACCAAGCAGTAATAAATACAATTGAATACTTTAAAGAATACCTGGATTAGTGCTCAAGTTATACAAACAAAGCTAGATTCAGCAGGTCTGGATCTAGTATATGCTACAGCAAACAAGGTGTACCAGTTTCAGTAAGAAGCAGTTCAAATATGCAGGCACTATAAGCCTTTAACTAGAAATTCCCAGCTCAGAAGGGCAGAGTCCAGCCTCTCCTCCCACAAGAGTGCAGACCATGAACCCTCTTAATGTAAAATAACTGGCCTGAAGCCCAAGTGCTTTAACCAGAATTAATACACTTTTAGAATAACAGACACTGAGCCCTCAATCAGCAGTTCCCAACTTAGATGGATGTAAGCTACCTGCCCTGCCACTACAGTGCAGACCACAAACCTTCTTAATGTAAAACAACTGGTCTGAAGCCCAAGTGCTTAAACTAAAAGGCTTAGAATGAGTTACACCAAGCAGTAATAAATATGACGCAAAAGCAAAATAAAGTAGGAAGAAACACAAATACAGTAAAAGCAGATACATTTTTTTTTTTTTTTTTGAGTGAGCAAATGAGATGGGCCCAGGAGGAGTATCCAAGTGCAAATTTACAAGAGGGGCAGGCAGTTTCAAAGCCACCAAGATTAACACCAAAACAAAAACACGGAGGGTGGGTGGGGACCTACTGAAAAAAACAGTCAACTTCCAGCTAGATATTGCTCAATGCAACACAAACAAATTACTTTAAATTGTGTATTATTTGATAAAAGTGCAGGTAAAAATCTACTTAACTCCACTCATGTAAGTCTCAGTTGGCCAAAGCTCACAGTTTAAATAGAAAACAATTCACTGTACCACTTGTATAAGACAGAAACCGAATAACAATGAGGTAAACTACCCCCACTTATCACTGGCTATGCAGGTTTTTTAACAAGCCTTAACTGAAAATACCACTTGTATAAGACCTACTGAAAAACAGTGAACTTCCAGCTAGATATTGCTCAATGCAACACAAACAAATTACTTTAAATGGTGTATTATTTGATAAAAGTGTAGGTAAAAATCTACTTAACTCCACTCATGTAGGTCTCAGTTGGCCAAAGCTCACAGTTTAAAACTGTTACACAGTTATTGCATGCATCACAGAGCTGATAGGGCTGAAGGCTGCTCTAAGGTACTTCTAAGGTGAGTGACATCAGCAGGACTGGTAAAGTAGTGCAGTGGGAAGTGCACTGTGTGTGAATGGACTCAAAATCTTAAACATACAAACACACACTTTTACATTTGCAAGGGATTAGAACCCCTACCTAATTAATTTGTACTATAATGTTATGCAGTTATCACATGCACCACAAAGCTTATAGGTATCAGGCCAGTCCAAAGGTACTTCTATGGTGACTGACATCAACAGATCTTGTGAAGTAGTGTAATGGGAAGTGTACTTGGTGGGAAAGGACTAAAACACTTATTCCAACACACACCCCCCACAACCACACTTACATATGCCGGGACTGTGATTAGAACCCCTACCTATTTAGTCATTTGTATTATAGTGTTACACAGTTATCACACACAGTACAGATCTTACAGGACTGTAGCCAGTCCAAAGGTACTTCTAAGGTGAATGAGATCAGCAGAACTTGTAAAGTAGGGCAATGGGAAGTGTACTGGGTGAGTAAGGCATCATAATAGTGAGACCTACAGACATACACACACACACACACACACACACACACACACACACACACACACACACACACACACACACACACACACACACACACACACACACACACACACACACACACACACACACACACACACACACACGCACACAAAGGTAGGTGCCGTGATATTATAACCCCCACCTCAGTACCATCAGACAATGAATCTCATCTTCATGCTGGCATGCCAGTGGTTACAACTGGTATGTAACTGTCTGTAGCAGGACATCACTCTCTGCCATTCAGGCTATCCCTGTGTATGACTCACACGGTGTGTGTGTGTCTCCCTGTGTGTCTCACTCTATCATTGTTTGTCTCTCTCTACCCCATGTCTATGTGTGTGTATGCTTGACATATTGTAATATGTTGCCTATATATATATCACATGCAACAGATGCAGAAATATTGCATATGGGCCACCTAGAGCTGGCTGTGGGTAATCCTGTCTGATGGGTATGTGTGGAGACAAGTGTACATAGCTGTGTGTATGCAAATACATCTGCACAATACAGATATATATAGTCCGTTGTGGTTTCAGACATGGGCCTTATTTCTCTAAGTGTAGAAGCATGCCCAATATGGCCTTCTGTAGTAAGTGTTGGAATCCATTCCAGGAATAGTTGTAACTCCAGTCCAGGGTGTTGTGTGCTGCATCCATACTTTGCAACTTGTTTGTGCAAGATATCTGGAGATAGGCTGGCAATATGGGGAAACAATGGCCCAGATATAGGGGGATACTGTCATTATTGGTCTTATTAAAATATGAGTTGTTTGAGTTACAGAGTTTGTTTTAGCAGACATTTTCTGACTTATGTAATGTTTGGCACTGTAATGTATTGTGTCATTACCTACTGACAGATATTATTGGATCATCACAGTTATATGCAGATGGCTCCACTATTATCTGCTCAGCTACCTCTCATGCTGAACTTCAGTCTCTTACTCAAAAAGCCTTTAACACAGTGGAACAATGGTTTTTCCAACGCTGTCTCCTACTCAACCCAAAGAAAACAAAACTTCTACTTTTCTCCCCAACACGTAACCAAATCCCCCTGCATTTCTGTATCACTTCCAACAACAATACTAGTATTTCCCCTGAAACCTCCACAAAACTACTTGGTATTACAATAGATAACAAACTCAATTTTGAAATCACATTAACATAACTATAAAAAGTGTAAACAAAAAAATAGGAACCCTATATAGAATAAAACCATACCTTACCCCAGCCACTAGAATTACCCTAGCCAAGACACATCTTATCTCTACTTTACTATATGCAAGTCCGATTTATACCAACCTGTCCAAAAAAAACCTTAATAAACTAGTTATATCTTACAGCAACATTGCTAGATTTGCCACTGGATCTCCCTTTAGAACCCACCACTGCATTAATCTAAGACAACTTGGCTGGCTAGAACTTCCAAATCAGATCAAACTACAACAACTACTAATAGCGCACAAAACCCTGTACCAACCAACTAAAACCCCAATACTCACCAGCCTCATTACCCCTTATTATAACCTGAAACATCTACGCTCCTCTAACAAGCTTCTGATCAACATAACTATACCTAATAACTCAGCAGCTGATGGCCTATTCTCCAACTCAGTTGGGAGACAGTGGAATAAATTACCCACTGATATCACATCCCTTACTTCCCTTCCTATCTTTAAGAAAAATCTTAAATTGTACCTTAATAAAAAATGGTTCTGCCCATGTATCAACCCAGACAAGCTCTCACTCCAGTTTCCTATCTCTCTTTACTTCTCCTCTTTCTCCACCCAAAAACACATTAAATGTTTACCATAATTCACCAACCATACTTATGACAGGAACTTTTCTATCCCCTCTTCTAGCTGAATGCTACTGCCCCCCCTCCTCATGATAGTAATTCTATTCCTCTACTCATCCTATTATATCTGTCACACCTCTCCTTTATTTATCCCACCTCTTTCTCAAGTTATCCTCTCTATTTTCTCAAGCTACCCTAAAGTATGGTTCTTATGCCCATCACAAAAAAAAAAAAAAATATTTCTTCAATATGGCAATTTATTTTTATGTGTTTAAGGATATACCTGTCTTAACTTTTTATGTATACTAATTTTTGTGAATTCATCTTTAAATGTTTATGGATTTGACTGTCTTAATTTTTATGTAGACTGATTTTTTATATTTTTTAATATGTATTACACCTGGAGCTTTTCTCCCCGGGCCTCTACTGAAAATGGACACATATCCAGTTAGACTAGCCCGGTCAACAAATGTAAAATAAATAAATAAATAAATAAATAAATGATGTACATACCAATATTATGAGCAAAGGCTAGACATTCTTGCACAAGCCAGCCAGAAGGGAGGTGTGGCTACAGCCGATTGACTGCCGAAGCTGTGTAAAAGGTCCATCACCTTGGTGATATACTGGCTGGGATCTCCTGGTTGTGCAGTATTTTTTTACCTGAAAGATCATATCCTGGTGTGGCCATACCTCTCAACTGTATAGATTCTCACAGATTATCCAGATTCATGCCTCATATATCTAGTCAATTTCCCTTAGTATTGTGGTTTTCTAGCAAGTTTGTTGCAAATCACTCAGCGTCCCATGAAGGGAAGACATCTCTGATCAACATTAGTAGAAAACTACGTTCTCTCATAAAAACATCCAAGGCAAACTTTGAGAGAAAAATCGCTAAGGACACTAAAGATAACCACAAAGCCTTCTTCAGCTATGTTAGAAACCTGGGCGGAAACCTCAGATATGCTCAGAGTTGGTTCACAACAACAAAAAATACACTGAACCCACAGATATTGCCAACATTCTGGCTGACAGGTTCAGTGCAAATTTCTCCCCTCCTTCACCCCCAAAAGAAGAAATACTTATCTCAGCTGAATGTAATCTCCCTGTCATCTCAGATGTCCAAGTGAGAACCACCCTAAACAAAGCAAAAAACACAGCATCAATGGGACCTGACGGTATCCCGGAGTGCATGTTACGTGAACTCCAAGAGGAGCAAATATTAGCTTTACATTTTGGTTCCATTGAGCATAGTATTTTGCCCTGTCTTGGAGAACTGAGGCATATCACTAGAGACCACAGGTTAGATTGTAATGGCATACAATTGACTTTTAGACTTCTTACCCTTCAGAACCTTACTATAACTGCAAGGCCTGCTATGATATCACTGTGTAAGTCTGTAGGGGGGTATCCCATCATTGTCGCCATTTGCGGGCCTTTGCCAGACATTCCTTTATGGTTTTCTATGGCTGACTTGCTGGGTGAGTCTTAGGGGTGAGTCTGGGATCCCCACATTGACAGCCATGCATGTGACCTATGACTCCCCCTTAGTTGGCCCCCCACATATACTGCAGTGGGATGTGTCACCTTGGATAATACTGCATAGTGTGAGAAAGCCAGTACTGGGCAGATATTTTCTGGTGTCCCGCATAGCTGTCAGTTGTCTGCTGTTATCCCAGTCGGCCACCCCATTCCCTTGCATGCATAGAGTGATACCATAGACATGTTACCATAACATACTACTCAATTCATTTATTGTTTAGAAGACTGACTTACCTTATGACAGCGGCAGTTGTAGGGATGGTAGGTGAGGGCTGACTCTGTTGGATGCATGCAGTACACTACCTATACAGGGTAAGCTACAGATTGTGTAATAAGTGTGGCATCCATTTTACTGTGTCTGTGAGTCAGAGGGAAGTGTCAGTTCCTGGGTCCCTACAGTGTCAGTGGGTGTGCTATATGTTGCCTCTTTGCCAAGGCCTGGGCATACTGGGCATGCATCCATCTGCCTACAGGAGCAGGCTGAGGGGCTTCCTCCTCCTAGTCCCTGTGTGCCTGTGGGGACCTTGGCAATAGTGGGGAGGGGGGGCTGTGTGGCTCTTCCCCATGCTGTTCCTGCTGCACCTGTTTCTGGAGGATCATATTGTGTCGGATGACACATACTATGAACATGTGTGCACATGTGGCTGGAAAATATTGCAAGGCTCCACCAGATATGTCAAAGCAGCAGAACTGTGATGAGCATTCCAAACACATGCTCTATAACAATCCTGGTTTGTGTGTGTGTGTGCCTCATTATGGCATCCTTGAATGGGTATGTGTGCATTTCTGATGGGTGTCATCATCCATGGCAACAGTGCATAGCCATTATCCCCCACCAGATGGCCATACAGGATATCCCCACAGGTAAATGTCTGGTGCAGCTGTGATAAATGCCAGATGTGGGAGTCGTGATAGTTTCCAGAGCTGCCAGCACACACATTCATGATAATGCCCTGGGCATTGCACACGACCTAGTAGCTGATAGGGGAGAAGCCCTTCGGTTTATGTAGACTCTGCCCTGTTCACTGGGTGGTGCTTTGATGTGGATGCGCGTGCAGTCTATTGCACCCAGTACCTCTGGGTATTCTACTACATGACGGAAGAGATGCATATTGTTGCTCCTCTCCTCACGGGTGTTGGGGAAGTAAATGTGCTCACTGGCATGTGGTAGCATGGTATCCAGGATCTGGTGGAGTACCCTGGATGCAGATGCCTGTGAGACTCTCATGATGTCCCCAGTAGGTCTCTGGAAAGTACCTGTAACTAGTATTCTTAAGGCTATGCATACCTTGGTATGTACTGGGATGGGTTCCCCTCTGTTGGCTCTGGTTCTGAGTTGAGGCTGGCACAGCTCGATGATTTGCTGAAGTATGTCTCTGTCCACCCTGTAGCACTCTACTATCTCCAGATCATGTATCCCCTGGTAGGTTACCCTGGGTCTGCACACTGTTCTCCTCCTCCTCCTCAGTGTGGGCCAGTTGTCAGCATTATCCTCTTCACTGCCCTCAGCCTCTAGCACATATTGACAGATCAAAGCAACGGCAGCCCCTAACATTCTTTTGGTTAAAATTCCCCCGCATGTATACACAAATGGTGCAAGGTTTGTGGGAAAACCAGACTGAAAGGTGTTTGCACAGTTTATATTGTTGTGCTGCAGATGCAGCTTATATGATTGGCTGGTATTGATACATTCCACATGCTTGTACTTGATTTGCTTTTATTCTGCTATTTGTCTTTTTTCTCTTTTTTCCCTTCCCATTTCCACCTCTTTTAAGCCCCAAGGTGTGCCGCACAAACGTAGTGCCCAAATGTAAACAGTTCTGCTAGTTCTGTTTTTTTTTGTTTGTTTTGTTTTAGACCTGGTGCATGCCACGCAAACCTGTTTAGCTAAAGTAAACACTATGAAGCAGAAATGGCCCTCCCCTGGACACTTCATTTCATGGAATAAGTCAACACAGCCTCAGACACACCCCCTTGCTTAGCTGTGCTTAGCTAAGCTCAAATGTGAGCCTTGGAGCTCCAATGTACTTACACCAAGCATGACACAGCCCCTTTTCATGTCAGCTGCTTCTCCTGCTTACACCGCTGCCTTATAGCTCCTACACAGTTAGGTGCAGTTTGGCACTTGTCTCCTTTTTGTGATTCAGTAAATTTCCCTCATTAGCATACCCCACCGTCTTAGTTCCTAGTTACAGCACTACAGCAGAGCCTTTCCCCTTAGCAACCACTGTTCCCTTCTATTGTTTTGATTCTGCATGTCATAGATTATAATGCAAAATGCAGATTTCACTTAAAATTGCCTTTTCACATTTTTTTTTATTTTCGGCACAATCGCGTTTGCACGGTGCTGCCCTATGCTTAAATGAACGAAATTGGTCCAAAAATGTTTTATTTTTATACTTTTGCAACATTTTTCCATGCCAATGGCCATATATTTGGCCATTGGCATGCCTAAGGATTATAATACATTCTTTACTTTGAGCTGTCATGCCGCCATTTTGATTTTTGAAGAAATGTATTTGGCTAGTAGCCGAATACATTTCTGCAAGCTACACTATTCTGCCACAGATGCCTGCCTGCTTACTGGATCACTAGTTGAACTCATTTGCATGGTTTTCACCAGAAAATGAGGTAATTAGCATAATACTCGTGCACGCCAAATGCCTTGTTTACTGGATTGGTGGGTGGATATATTCCATACAGCAGCTGCTGCACTGTTCAGACATGGCATTTCACCTTTATTGAATCCTGGGGTAAGACTTTTTTGCCAGAGGGAAGAAAAACACTTGAAAGCCTGGAAAATTCTGTTTCTTTTGTACAGAAGAACAACTTAATTAATCCCACAGAAAAAAATGGAGTGGACCTCATCTCTGAAAAGACATACTACAAGAAATGAATGGACAGTAAAGGACAAAAAAAAGTCAAAAGTAACTTTATTGTCATTCAGATCTACACAGGTGTAGATTAAATGAGATTTCATGCAATCAGCTTATCATGGGACAGACAAAAATGAGACCACATACATAGAAAGATATAATTTAAAACAAGTCAGACTGCCGACCAGTCATGAGTGGAGTCCCACAGGGTTCGGGCCTGGGTCCTTTCCTGTTTGGTATCTACTTCTCTGAAGTCCAAGCCAACAAGAAGGGACTCTGGCTTACAAAGTTTGCAGATGATTGCAAGTTGGGAGCTATTATTAACTCCCCAAGTGATGTTGACATCCTACAGAAAGGCCTCACTGAGACCAACAACTGGTGTCAGAACCATGGCCTTAAGCTCAATGCCAAAAATGTGTCATCATCCCCTTTGGGAAAAGCCTGGTTCCCATGAATTACCACATCGATGGTAGCTCATTGAACACACAAGGCATTATAAGAGACCTGGGAACACAGGTTGACAGCAACCTCTCTTTTGACCACCACATTGCCACTGTGGTCAGAAAGTCCTTCTATGTGGCACATCTCATTACTAAGGGATTTGCATCCAGGAAGAAAGAGGTCATTGTTTCCCTCTACTCTTCCCTCATTAGGCCAATCATCGAGTACAATGCCCCATTTGGCATGTACCTCACTAGACACCTGCAATAACTGGAGAGGGTGCAAAAGTACCTCACAAAGAGGATCCAAAGCCTTAAACACTTGTCCTATATAACCAGACTCAAAAAACTCCAACTATTCTCTGTCTCATAGCGCCTACGTAGAGGTGATCTCTGCTTGACTTACAAAGCCATGTCTGACCCAGGTCTGTTAGAAATGGTACATCTAAAGAAATCCCAATATGACTACACCACATGCTCCAGAGACCTCAAGCTCATTACCACAATCAACAGAACATACTGGAGAGACAGGTTTGTAACCCGGAGACTGCCCATGGTATGGAATAGACTTCCATATATGTCAAGTAGAGCACCTCACTAGCCCTGTTCAAGAGAAATCTTGATGAGTGGATGGGAAATAGAAAATTCACCCCAGGGATCACTCCAGTGGCTTTACTCAACAGAGGCACTGGGAACTAAGATCAGGTGGCATGATGCCAGGGTAATCCTATGGGCTAGGCTTGTAAAGGTTCCAGGGCCATTAGCCTAGCACACACCTATGAGCCTATGAACATATACTACCACTGCCGTATACATCAACTCTGCACTTAAGTATAGAGCTACATATATTCCAAGAAGCACACATTTATTAAGATACTAAAAGCACACATCTAGCAGCAAAGTTCAAGTAATAGTATTGCACATGAACTATTTACCACATTATGGGTGAACAAGCACATAGCAGTAACAGCTGAAGAAAAAAATATTGCACCTGGGTTAGAAGTATAAATTATAATGTATGGGTGTTCTTAATAAATAATAGATACAGTAATATCGCAGAGTGAATGGGAAGTCCCAACATCCTGACCTGTCAATGATCAGACCTAATGTTGGAGTTAAGAAGTTTGATCACCTTCAGATAAACACTGTCTTTGAATCTAGTTGTCCTGCATTGAACACTGCAGTATCTTTTACCTGATGACAAGCTCATAAACAGACTGCAGGATGAGTTGTGTCATTTAGTATTTTGGTGGCTCTCTTTAGGCTGCTCCATGTATAAAGATCCTGGATTGAGGTACTCTAGTGCCAGATATCCTCTCAGCAACTCTCACCACTCTCTACAGGTATTTCTTATCTGCAACCAAAAAGCTCCCATACCATACCAAAAAACTGGATGCTAGGATGCTTTGAATTGCTGCTCTGTAGAAGATGGAAAGTTATTACAATGGTAGTTTTGCCTTTTTGAGTCTTCTCAAAAAGTGGAGACATTGGTGTGGTTTCCTCATTATGTGGCAGGTGTTCCTGGACCAAGAGAAATCATCAGCGATATGAACTCCAAGAAATTTGGTACTGGTTACCCTTTCCACTGTCTCGCTGTTGATCAGGAGTGGAGTATGGGGTGTTTGCCTCTTCCTGTAGTCTACAATGATCTGTTTTGTTTTGTTTACATTCAAGTCAACATTGTTTCTTGCACACCAGGCAATCAGTGTGTTAATCTCTTCTATGTATGCACTCGTCCTCTCTCCTGATGAGGTCCCAAGACTGTAGTGTCATTAGCAAACTTGATGATATGATTTGTACTGAAATTTGCTGTGCAGTCAAGAGTTAGAATAAAATAAAAAATAGGGGGCTGAGAACGCAACCCTGAGGAACACCTCTGTTGAGTATTATGCTCCTAGAAGTATTCCTGCCCATACAGACATGCTCTGCCCTGTTAATCAATAAATCCAGGATCCATTTGCAGAGGTGTTTGCTGATGCCCAGATTAACTAGTTTATTGAACAATTACATAGAGACAACTGTGTTAAATGCTGAGCTAAAGTTAATGAATAGCATTCTCACATAGCTGTCCTTGCTCTCCAGATGCTCAAGAGCAAGATGCAATGTGACTGGTATTGCATCAGTCATGGATCTGTTTTCTCTGAAGGCAAACTGTAGTGGATCAAAAGCTGATGGTAGTTCCACAGACAGGTGTTTCTTGTCTAGCTTCTCAAAATATTTCATAACTGTGGATTTTAGTGCAACAAGCCTGAAGTCATTCAAGCTGGAGGGTGAGGCTTTTTTGGGTAGAAGGATGATATTCATTACTTTGTAACATGAAGAGACCTTTGCTAGGCCAAGTGAGGTGTTAAATATATCTGTGAGTACTGTACATTGTTGGTCTGCACAGCTCTTTAACACCTCACCCAAGATATTATCTGGACCAGCCGCCTTTCTGGGATTGGCTTTCTGTTGCATCCTTTTTACTTCTAATGGGCTAAGGCTAAGTACTGCATCATCCTGCTGTGTGTAACCTTTGCACAGTTGTGGTGTTCCTCTCCTCATATCTTCCAAAAAAAGGTATTCAGCTTGTCTAGGAAGTTAATGTTATCATCACATTGTGCACCTCTCATTTTATAGCCTGTAATTTGTTGTATACCCTGCCACAACCATCTGGTATCCCTCATGTCCCCAAAGTGGTTTAGTGCCTTCCTCCCATATTCCCCCTTAGCCTCTTTTATGCCTTTCTTCAGGTTTGCCCTTGCCACAGTTAAGTCTTCCCTGTCAGTTACCCTAATTGCTGAATTCTGTGCCTTCAGAAGAACATAGACTTTACTTGTAAGCCATTGCTTTTGGTTAGCTCTTATGACGATGCTTCTGATCTCTGTGACATCATTAACACATTTTGTGATGTAAGCCATCACTGCTTTGCTGTATTCATCTATGTCAATGTGCTGGTCTGTTGTGGCCTCCTTGAAAATGCTGCATTTAGTACACTTAATCCTGGGGAGCTGATAATGTTCCTTCAGGCCAAATCCTAATCTGTTTCACCATGTTTCACCATGGGTTTCTCCCTGACCAGATCAAGTTTATAAGCAAGCACCAGCATGACAGAAAGACGATCTTAGCCGCCGAGGTGTGGATGCTGCACTGCTTTGTAGGCTTGCATGCTGGTAGTAATGGGGGCGTACTGACTTTAGATCAGCAGGATTAAAATCACCAGCTATCACATGAGCTAACTCAGGGTGTTTATTCTGCATGTCACATGTAGACTGGTACAATTTTGTGAGTGCCTCATTTGTGCTAGAAGTAGATGGGATATACACCACTGTTATACAGATTCCATTCGGCTCTCTTGGAATGTAAAAAAGGTCAAATAATAATCACACAGTTACTGCACCATCTGTTATTAACAAAAATGTAGACTCCTCCACCCCTAGTCTTTTCACACAGTGCTTGGCTTCTGTCTGCATGATAGAGTGTGAGACTGTCTTAAATTAACTGTACTATCACTAATATTGCTGTGCAGCCATATCTCAGTAATCATAATTAAACAAATGTCTCTCACCTTGCTCTCTGTTCTTTGAAGAGAGTTCCATCCATCTTGTTGTCAAGAGAACACACATTTGCAAGTAGTACTGAGGGCAGTGCAGCCCTGTGCGGGTTTGCCTTTAGTTTAGCAGCAGTACCAGCCCTACATCCTCTTGTTCTTGTTCTTTCACATCTCTTCCTTTTCTTACTTATCCAGCCTGTTAAAGCACTCCCATCTCATGTTTCAGGCACTTAGCATCATGCTGGGTTAAGATTCTTAACTCACAGAGATCTGAGACTGCAGTAGGCCCCACAAACTCTGCAGACAATAGAACAGCAGTCCAGCAGCATGTCGATGGAGTAAGCTTGATTTCCAGCAATATCTGTCTACTGTAAACTGCTGTACATTCATTTAAGAGACCAGAACAAGGTTTTCTTGCATTTTTGAGTGAAAAAGAAGAAAATTTAAGCATTTTTCAATGATGAGCTGATGCAGCCACTGCCATGCAGGATGCCACCATTTTTTTTAAAACTCAGTGACAAATCAAAATATTACATGAGGGATTCTATAAGGCTTACAAGGTGATTTTTGCTGTGTCTGCATTGCAGTGTGGGAAAATTTAAATTCAGTAAGTGCCATGTAAAGATGAAGCAGGGAAAGAGGCTGGAGTGATTCAACATAGTGGGAAGCAACTGTGTAGGCTCCATGCTGGTGTTCCATCTGTATTTAAAAACTTTTTGAATACAGCCACAGAGCCCTGCAAGTTATTAGAACAGGGTTTGTGATGTGTTAACAGGCATTTCCAGAAGGATTTGAAGTCTGAAACTCAAATGTATGTCTTTATTTAGTGACTTCAGTCCTCGGATCATCCCAGTGGTTTGACAGAAAATGACAAATTTTATGAGGAATAGACCAAACATGAGGCAAAAATCTATCTGGACAGTTGAGAGGAATGCACAGAACTACACTACAGGGCATACCATTCAACCTCTTAGGGCAAGTTATCTGGACAAAGCCATCAATAATAGCATGGGGAAAGGGCCAGAAGCAGGGACACTTTTAAAATATTGCTCTTACAAACTTAGAAAATATGTAGAAGCGTCTTTTTCAGAATACAGCTTTGCTGCCATGCCCCCCAATCAACAGTACATATCGTAATTCCTGCAGATCTGTCAACCTCTTAGGGCAAGAAATCTGGACAAAGCCATCAATAATGGGGGAAAGGGCCAGAAATAGTGTCAGGGCATTCTGCAAAAATCTTTACAGTGGAGAGTTATGCTGGAGCAAAGGCTCAAAATTGGAACAAATGTAATATCCATTCTTTATACAACAGTCGGCTCCACTTCAGTTTCCCTAGCTACATGGTAGCATTTTCATGTAGATTCAGGGCTGTCAGTGATGTGGTGAAGATACAGATGAGGTTTGAACTCATTAGAATTGCTGAATCCCAAAAAGTTGCATTCCTGTAAGGATGTTCATATTGTGTAAGCACTCCCTTGGTGTTTGTGTTGTTGGGATGGCAACTGTGATTGCTTACTTCAGGTGGTTGTGTCAGGTTAGAGGGATGGCAACTGTGATTGGGTGTCTCAGGTTAGAGGGATGGTAATGGTGATTGCTTACATCAGGAGGGTGCATTAGGTTAGACTTACAAAGTGTTACATTTAAGTCTGTCAAGTTTGGAAATGCAAGTAAGCAGTGCACAATTCACAGGCTCTGTTTCATTAATGTCCAACCTCCTCTTCATTTGTCAGCCAATTGTGTTTTCTCTGTCAGGTTTTTAGTATTATTTGTTATAAAAGAAAATAAAAGAAATAAAAAAGGGAGAAATATTTGAAATTAAGAAAAGCAATCTATGACATATACACACTAGATATGTCTACATAGGTCTGGATTTCAACTCTCACTCCAATGCACCTTTAGAAAATAGGGCAGGTGTCTTATCACTGTTTTCTACACAAACAGCTTTGCACCAAAGAACTGATATCATTCTTCACACAACCAGCTACCACAGAATGTACACTAGTATCAAACCATAGAACTGTTTTTTTCACATGTATTATTATATTTCAACACAGTCCACTTAGTGATCATAAAATGATTATTGCTTGCATATTTACAGCTCTGTCTTATCTTTCTGTGTTTTCTGGTCATTCATCAGTTATCTGCCCAGTACTCTGATACATGCAGTCTGTAAGCCATGCTATATCATTGGCCTTAAAATATATGAGGATATTACCTGGCAATAATATCATATGCATTTGCTAACAATTGAAGGCCAGGTTGGATGGCACAAACAAGCAACAGACTGTTCTTTTGGGGGGGTGGGGGTGGAGTAAAGGTGAGTTACTTTTATGGCACGTAGAAGGGTAGAACCGTTCTGTTGGGGAGGAGTTGTTACTGTTATGGCACATACAAGCATAGACATTTGCCTTGGTGCAAGCAAAGGTGAGTTGCTATTCTGGCACAAACACGGATATGTTGCTCTTGTCCTTCTCCTTGTTTTGCATACTGCCAGTTGTTTGATCATGTGAGGGTTGTAAAGTCAGAAACTGTATCATTACTTTTTAACTTTTCAATGATTTTCTTGTACAAATGTAAGCTGCTGAGCTGAGGGCATGCAGTGATCAGTACTTTTGAGAGGAATGACTGTGCAAATCTTTGATGCTTGAGGCCTGCTACTTACTAATGGACACATATAAGTCAAATAAGTCTCTGCTGTTACATGTTACAGTGAAGTTTTTACACATCTCCCACTTTTTACTTGCTTACTGTAACAACTGATGAAATAAATGGATTTGCCATAATATTAAGAAACAATACACTCCAGGTTCAGGATTTACTTTATAAATGCAGCATTTGCCACAGTGTTAATCCAGGGCTGACTCTGTCTGATGCAAGCAGTGCACAGACATTACATGGTGAGGTAAAAGTTGTGTCAGTTGCCTGGCATCAATCCTGGCATCAATGTTACTATAGGTATTAGAGCAGGAGGAAGGTTTTTGGTCCCTAACTGATGAGTCAGTGTGCTATGCATATTCTCTTAGTAAATGCAAGGGCATACTGAGCACGCCAATGTCTGCCTACACCCAAAGCAGATGGTGGTTCTGCCTCTGACTCTTCATCTGCCTGTGGTTGTGGTGATCTTGGCATTGGTGGTGGGATGTGTGCAGCTGTTTCCTTGGATTTATGTTGTGTAGCATGGCACATACATGAAGACTTCTGTACATGTCCATGGATTGTACAGCATGGCTCCCCCAGATGTATCTAGGCTCCAGAACTGTCACTTCAGCAGGCAAAGCACATACTCTATGTCACATCTGGTTTGAGTGTGTGCATCGTTATGGTGCTCTTCCATGGATGTGTGTGCATTACTGATGGGTGTCATCAACCATGGTTCTAGTGCATAGCCTGCATCCCCTAGTGATGACCCTGTGGGATATCTCCCCTAACAAACATCTGGTATAATTGGGAGGTTTTCCAGATATGTGAGTTGTTGTAACTGCCAGGCTGCCAGCACACTCATTCAAGATGATTGCCTTGGTATTACACATGGCTTGGCAATTGCTAGAGTGGTAGCCCTTTCTCTTTATAGAGCCTACCCTGATCCCGAGGTAGTGCCTTTGCAGAGTTGTGTGCTTCCTGCTACAACTGTTGCATTTTTCTGTCCCTCTCCTAAGAACTACAGGGAAAATATATCTGTTCACTGGCATGTTGGAGCATAGCAACAATGAGTACCCTCATCTGAGCTTGTGAGGATCGACAGCCAGCTTGTGCTTTCCTTAGCTGGGCAGAGAAGTTTCCTTTGGTGGAAAAACTTCCATTTTCTAATTTTTACTGTCACCTTGTTACTTTCCTCTTTATTAAAGTGATTTTAAGGCTAGGAGTGTTGTATTTTAATGGATTGCTTTGAGAGTATAACATACTTTTAAATGCCCGTTGTTTCTTTCAGCTTAAAAGTAGTATTATTTAACTGATAAAGTATTTTCTGCGGAGAAATTGTGTTTGTTTTAAGGTTGTGTGGCTGCCATAGTATTTGAACGTTCTTTTTATTGTGTTTTTTATGTCAAAAAGTAAACAGTGGGAAAGGGAGAACCTCTCTTGTCAGTCCTGGGGGAAGGAACAGGGAATGTTTCCCTGTTGTGTCAGAATGTTGTGCCCATCCCTGGTGACTTGCAGGCTGCATTTAGTAACATGGTTAGTCCCACTTTTTTCTGTCAGGAAGAAACAAGAAGCTAAGCATATGTCTACTCCTTCTCCAATTTCTTTAGATAGGAGCAGGTAGTACTGGGACTGACTTAGGGTTTGAATCAGGCTATCAATTGTTCCTTTAGACTAATTTCCAGTAAGGGAAAGATGGACGCCTCCTTTCCTGAAGAGGTTCTAGAGTCTGAATTTAAACAGGAAGATGCAGGGACAGATTTTTGGTTTTGTCCTCAAATTTCTGATTCAGACTCAGAGGAGAACTCTCTTCCAGATCCCTGCTGTGGGCATTTCTCTTTCTCAGAGATTATTGCTAGAATGTCAAATTTCTCAGTCCATCAAAAATACTGAGTTGTTACAGAAGGATTTTTCAGAACTTACACCAATTCCATCTGTTATACAGGATGTGTGTCTTGCTGCCTGCAATTTTCCTGATAATCAGCCAGCTGTCCCTAAAAAGGCACATAGGATGTATAATTTCCCTAAGTCTATTAAATTTGTATACACTATTCCCAAACTTGACCCACCTTAGTTGACTCCTCTGCTGCTAAACCCTTTGTTAATTCCAATCCTACTCTTTCTAATAAGAATGGTAAAATTATTGATAGGTATGGTAAAAATGTATTCTTCAGCAATTTTGAATTTCAGAATTTTAAATTGTCTGGCTCATATGTTTAAGTTTATTCTGATATATTGAGAATGTATGAGGAATGTTTTATATACAGTTTCCTTTTGCAAAGAAATATTTGTTTTAAATAACATAGTTTCTTCAATCGCACAGGTCACTACTCATTGTGTTTTTTGTGTGTATGTCTCTGTTGATACTTCTTCCACGGCTGTGGCCTCTGGTATGGTTTTAAAGAGGCTTGCTTGGCTGCATTCTGAGAAACTTCCAGATGATAACTCAGATTTTAAACTAACCTTTGGACAGAAATTTAGTTTTTTCCCTTTTGTTGCAGACATGATCAAAATGTGTGCTGAAAGGGATCCAGGGAATCTCTAAGATTTTTCAGCCCTCCTTTTCCAAATTGTCCAAGGAATTTTCTTTCTACTCATCCAGTTTTGTCAAAAGAAAAGAATAAACTGTTTCAACTGAATTCAGGCAAACAGACATTTAAGAAGAAGTGGCAAGAGGTTCCAAAAAGAAGTGTCAAGCCTCCCAAAACCGAGGACACTCCAAGTCTGAATGACTATTCAACAGACCTTGTGAACCCCTCCCACACATGCCCTCTTATTCTTTCAAAAAGACTGAATCTCCATTTTCTGTTTGCTAACAGATTGTTTCAGACAAATGGGTTTTGAAAATCATTCATCAGGGTTACATTTGGCAGTGGGAGGAAATTCCTCCTTTCCATGGGTTATTCTTCATCCTGCAGATCTGGCTGTTTTATTTGTACCTGTATCCCAAGGAGTGATCGAACCAGTCTGTCTTTCTCCTGAGAGGAAGGGGTTTAATTCAAGGATGTTCCTAGTCCCAAAGAAAGAAACTGCTTTAAGACTAGTTCTGGATCTTTCTTTCCTAAATTTGTTTGTGATAGTGCCCTAATTCAAAATGATGTCACTTTACAACCTCTTGCCTTTTCTTCATCTTTCATGTTTTCTGGTAACACCAGACTTTAAAACATGGTTATTGTCACATTCATATTTATCCAGACTGCAGGGGTTTCTAATGGCTTTGTGTGTCTGCATCACATTATCAGTTGTCTGCCTTACTCTTTGGATTATCCAATGCACCAAGAGTGTTCACAAAGTGTCTAGCTCCAGTTATAGCTCATTGCAGGCTACAGGGTATCAACATTTTTCTGTATTTGGATGATGTCATTATCTCTGCAGAGTCTTTTTTCAAAATGTCGGGAATCTCTCTCTTGAATGACAGATCTTTTGCACAAGCTGGAATTCTGAGAGAACATTCAAAAGTCTTTCTTGACTCCCTCACACAGGATTGTGTTCCTGGGATGTCAACTAGACACCTCAGTTCAAAGATCTTTTCTTTCACAGGAAAACATGTGTCTTTATTTAGATTGATGTCTACGATTTTCCAATAAGACTTCAGTCACTGTGAGGGAATACCTCAGGATTTTGGGTCTCATAGCATCTACAATTCTCATGATAGCCCTGGCAAGACTCCACATGAGAAAGATACAGTGGTATCTGAAATCTCTTTGGTTCAGCACCAACACCCTTTATCTGTTCAGATCCAGTAATGGGATTTTTCAGATAAGAAATCACTTGATAGAGACAACAGATATCCTTAATTAATGGTCGCCAATACTCCCTCCTTGGTCCACAGCTGTCAATCACCACAGATGCTTCAAACTTTGCTTGGTGAGCAGTCTCAAAAGAGATAAAAGTGCAGGGGGTGTTGGAAACCAAGGACAGATGGAAGCACATAAATCTGAAGAAGTTGCTTGTCCTAATCAAGGGAATCAATTCTGTGAACCATCTTTGGTCACTTGGACCTCTTCAAGTGGTTACAGACAATACTACAGTGATGTGGTACATCAACAAGTAAGGGTGAACCAGGTCATACCTATTTTGCAGACTAGCCATGTTAGCTTGAGATATAGCTTCACAGCACAGTCTCACTCTCCAGGCATCCTAAATTCCATCAGAGTAAAACTGTGTGGCAGACAAACTGAACAGGACTAAGGCAAACCCTCATGAATGGAAACTAGATCTGGGTGTCTTCCAAGATTTGATCTATCTGTGGCGACTTCTTGAGAAATTTTGACATGCACCTGTCAAGAAAGATGACCTTTTTGTCTCATCTCTGAACAATCAGCTGGCAGAATTCTGTTCCAGGACTCCATGAAAGAAGGCTCAGAAGACAGATGGCTTGTTTTTGGACATGAATGTTCCTGTATGACTTTCCACCCTATCCACTAATATCCAAGGTACTTCTGAATAGTCAGAAGGAATTTCCCAAGTTCATTGTGATGACCTCCATTCTGGCCCAAGCAACCATGCTCCTCATTTTCTTTGGAAATGGCCAGGGGCAATTACCACAAGTTTCCTCACAGAATGGACCTACTCACACATTAACAGGGGTGTTTAATATACCCTGACATCAATCATCTTTAATTGACTGCCTGGATGACAGGATCTTAATTCCTTTTAGGCACCTGTTTTCTGAGGACATGCTGCATGTACCAATGGATACAAGAAAGCTTGTTACTAGAAAATCAAATATTAGTAAATGGAAAAGTGTTTCTAGTCGGTGCCTACATCATAACCAGCAACCATTCAGGGCTAATTGTTCTTTGGTTTTACAAAATGCAAGTGGGTTACTATCCTAGGGCCTTTCGTATTCCTCTATCAAGGTTCATTTATTGGTCATTTCAGACTGTCTACCCATGGACCCTCATCTTTCATGACAGGCACATGTCAAAATGTTTTTGAAAGGGATTTTACATAAGAGGCATCCAAGTAAAATGGTGGCCTTTCCTTGGGATCTTAATTTTGTGTTAGAAAAACTAACACGTGTTCCATTTGAACCCACTTATCTGACTGACTTGAGGTTCTTAACATGGAAAATAGCTTTATTGATTGCTCTGACCTCTACTAGAAAGGTATCTCAGTTGCAAGCTACTATGGTGAGTCAGCCCTACCTAATTTATCACAAGGTCAGGATTTCTTGGAGAGCTAATCCATCTTTAAGCCTAAAGCGGTATGGAAGTTTACTTTAAGTTAAACTATCCATGTCCTTGTTTTCATTCCTCTAGCTAAAAATGAGGGAGAAAGGATACTCTATATCTTGTATATCCACAGACAACTCAGGTACTATCTTGACAGAACTATATCTTTCAGATCATTGGATCAATTGTTCATTTCTTATGAAGTTAAGAAGAAGGGACAAGCAGTGTCAAAACAGACTATTTCCAAAGCATTGTCTAAGGCTATTACCTTTTGTTATACTCACAATGACAAATTTATTCCAGGCATCATCAAGGCCCACTCTAGAAGGGACCTTGGCTTCTTTTATGGCTTTTTGGAAACAGTTGGATTCTAGAAGTATTCTACAAACTGCTAGATGGTCATCTGGACATACTTTTACAAAGAACTATAAGCTGGATTCCTTCTCTAGGTCTAGATCATGCTTTGCTATGGCCATTCTCCAGGGGCTTCTGGACCCTTCTCCTTCCACCCTCCAAATATAGTTATCTATGGTAATCTAGCCATATAGCTAAAGCTACTGCAGCAGTGATTAATATGAAAAACATAGTACAGTTGTGTAGGCTGAACTTACCATAACAGTAAATGTTCTAATGATCACTGCTGCAGTACCTGCTCCCTCCCTCCACCTCCTTTATTTTTGGTAAACTTTTTCATATTAGGGTTTAGACATTTAGTTAGTTAGTTAGTTAGTTAGTTAGTTAGTTAGTTAGTTAGTTATTGTTATTTGTAGTAGTGTCCTTTCAGGGTTCAGCCTCCCTATCTCTCTGCCGGCAGTAAATCTCTGAAGGTCTTTGTACCCAAACTTCTATTTTACTCAGCTCAGCTTGAGCTGCTTGACAGTTTGGGTGTCTGGAAGGTGCCCTGAAGCTTTGGAAGCTGGATGCTTGTTATATCCTTCACAGGATATAACTCATATGGCTAAGGCTACTGCAGCAGTGATAACTTGAACATCTACTGTAATGGTAAGTTCAGTTTATACAGCTGCAGTTTTTAGTGAGGGATGTCAGAGCAGTAGATCAAGTGGAGTACAGGTCAGAGCAGATGGGAGAAGGTTGCATCAGGATCTGTAAATAAAGATAGTAGACAGACAGATATAACAATACATTAAATGTAAACTGGAGGTGTGTTAAAAAAGTGATATTAAAAAGATAAAGCATCAGAAATATGTTATTTTAATGTCCAAGAATCAGATTTTAAGTGCTTCAGAGTTTCCTTCCATTTCTCTTCCTTAGAATTGAATGGCATTATATTTGTAAGCTGCTGTGTTTAGCTTTATATTTGACTTTGGATGAATTATACTCTGGTTTGCTGTGATCATATAATGTAATGTACTTTGTATCTTTTTGGTAAACTGAGTTTGCTTGAAACACCAACAACATATATGTGTGTTTCATTTTTACATTCTTTTTAACATAAAAGCATTAGTTTTATGACAATCATGTATGGATTGACTATAAACATACCTCTCAAATCTCAGAAGGCACACTGAAATCATTGCATGTCAAAGTCATACATTAAAATAATTTGTCACTTTATATATCCAAACCTGTGCAAATTAATGACATCTAAATCTGTCTCATGTTCACCAAATAAAATAAATTAGATATACTCGGACTCTTGCTTTTCTGAAAACCCAATTCCATTTTAAATGCAATCTTGTTATTACCAATGTCTCTCGAGAAATTCTTTTTTTTTTCTTTTATGGGACTCAGCAGAGATAATGACAACCATTAGTCACAGCCATTAGCATAAAACATTAGAGGACTACAATATTTATAAATGATTTTGACATGACTGCAGAAATACGGCTTCTATCAATTCTACATGCTTTTCTGCAGCCAGTTTCAAACCTATAAAATTAAACTGATCATCGCCTAATAATAGAACATTTAATTGCATGAACATTATCAAATCAAATTGTTCTCCGCCACAGGATATGAAGTATTATGTGTTTCTCAGAATTAAAAAAGCCACACTACTTAATGGTTACACAATTAATGCATATGCTACTAGTTTAGTGTCTTCCATTAGGATGAACAAATTCCAAACAGATTCAAGACACTCTGAAGAACAAAAGAATAAAAAGTAATATTGTAGCTGCTTGGACAATAAAATGCCTTGTCGTGCTACTTCAGGGCAGCTATGTATTTATTAAAGCAAATGATTCTACCACAAGACAACAGTAATAAAAAGATGTTTAACTTCAGTAGTCGGTTTGAATTTTAGCTGAAAAACTGATTCAAAAGAGAGGGACAAAAGAAAAGAAAACAAAAAGTTAATCAACATATTTCAGCTGTGCATTTTTATAATCAAGTTTAAAATATAAAGATAACCTTATATTGTTCCATAGAGCAAATTAACAGTAGAATCAACTGCTGCATTCCATAGCTTTTTTATGAATGTTTTTTGTTGCTATGACAACCTATGGCCATGCTCAAAATGATTATACAATATTCCATGTATAACAATCGTATTATTAGTAATGGTATGTTCGTATTTTGGTACTATTTCTATTACCTGGGTTAGTTAATTAGCTAACAAATTTCAGGAGTGTAGGGGGCATTATTCAGATTTTAGTTTCTGTATGTCTAACGTGAGTTATGGACTCTGTAACTCTATAAATTAACATAATCTGCATATATGGATTTTTGCCTGCCACCTTGATAATACTGGCTTTTTGTGGAAAACATACACGTTGACATGACTGAGCTCACTGATTATGTGTCTCAGGCAGGTATGACCTAACACTGAGCAGGACACTACCTTCTCCAAGGATTATGTCACTTTACAAACAGAAAATGGGTGATTTTAACAATTGGCTTAGATTCTGATGTTCCCAGCAGGCACAATATTTGACATCATGGGAGAACATGGTTGACAGACCATGCTGCTTTGCCAGGGGTGATCTGAACCTATCACGTCTATGCTTTTGGATACTGGCAAAGATCTTTTCCAACCTGTAGTGTCTTTTTTAGGCAATGCCAAACTGATAAACCTTCTGACTTAACTGAACCTGTGAAGGAATATCTGAAAGTGGCATAGCTCAATTCTAGAATTTTTAATGAGAAACTCCATTTCCTGCCTTCCCATGCCTGGAGAGTGTAGACATCTGTGTAGTAACCACTTACTGTAAGTCTTCATCTCCATAGTGAGTGTAGACACCTGTGCAGTAATGGAGACATGTTTTAAAGTTGTGGAGAGTAACCTGGCAATGCAAGGTTGTAATGCCTCTCATAACTTTAGACCAATTAATACACAGGTCAGAACTAAAGGAGGAGGAGTCTCAGTCTGTATTAAAAACAACCTCACATCCAGACTAGTTAAAGTGTATGACTCACTGGAACTCATACACATTCAACTCACCATAAACAGGGTCTCGTACCATATCCTTGCAACCTTATAGGTCCCCTCCATGACTCAGGAAACCTATACTACCTATCTTAATATAAAAGAGTACCTCACCATTCAACCCAGTATGATATTCATGGGGGATCTCCACTACCTCTCTATAGATTGGGAATCCTACACCACTTCTAATGCACAAGTCCAGTGATCATTAACTTTGTTAATACCAACACCCCAGAACAATCAGTTCATTTTCCTACCAGAGGTACAAACATCCTTGACCTTGTACTCAAGAACATGGGAGAGTAATGTTCCTCACCCAATGTAATGTCTTTTACAGAACATGTATATAAATGAAAGGGTGGTAGTATTGTCAATGCCACTGAAACTGCTGAATATAAATGGATTCATTTCTTTATATCTGATGTTTTACCTGGTCTGAATTCTGCAAACAGCATTAAACCAATTCTGAAAGTTGAACGTGATATTTTATAATATTTTATAATATAGTTGTAGTACATTCTATATATTTTGTAATGTTTTTATTAATGCTAATGTCAGAGTCACATGATTTGTTTGTTGTTTATTGGCTGGCTTTATATTTTAAAAAGGTAGTTATAAATTATAAAGTGTTTTTATGCAATAAAGTGTTTTTTTATGCAATGAAAACGAGCGTGTCTCGAAAGCTTTGCTTATTAAAATTTTGTGTTTTCTGTGAATGCTGAACTCTGGTCTTATTCTACGGTTCTTGGATTTATATTGGATCAGCGAGTTCTTAAGCTGAAAGAAGAAGTGTTTATCTTGTTTGAGCCTTGGAAAGAATCATGATGGACATATGAATGAGGGCATAGGTAACCCGCAAGTGCTGAACCCATCACAGCTGGGGTTTGTTAAAGGAAGGTCATGTCTATTAAATGAATTCCTTTAGAGAGTCACCAAAATAATGGATGAAGGCGATGCTATGCACAAAGCTTACCTCAACCTGACCAAGGCTTTTGATTCAATACCCAACTCAGGCATTATAGGTATTCTCACCAATTGAAGTATAAACCATTTTATCACCCACTGGATTTCCAACTGGCTCAGTGATAATAATCAATTTAAGGCATGCCCTTCCTTATAAGCTAACATGTTTATAGTAGATTGCTAGGCTAATGGCTTGAGATCCTTTACAAGGCTACCAAATATAACCCAGTTTACCTGGTATATGTCCATTAGGGGCATGAGGAAAGCATGGGTTTGCACCTATGCCTTGGATATTTTTACAGATTTTACAAATTACCCAATCTACAAGAGACACAAGCAAAACCACTGGTATGAATTTACAGTTCCCCATCCATTGATTCAGACTGGCCTTGAAGAGGGCCAGGGAAGGATTCTGCTTCACGCGAATAGGAATCTTATTCCAAAGAAATGGAAATCACTGGGACACGTCTCTCCATCATGTTCTGTTTGACACACTGACTAGGTTCAGATCCCTGGAATGGTTGGCTCTTTATTTATGTATTTATTTATTTATTTATTTGCAGTTGGTTTACCAGGATAGTCCATTGGGCCAAGATGAACCCATTTTCAATGGAGTCCTGGGGAGAAAAGCTCCATAAACAAGGTTACAAAAGGTTTTAGATTACAATATTTACAACAATTACACCATTAGAGCATACAATTTCTGGTAGAAGCAAACTGGTGATAAACATACCGTTTGTCTTGCAAATATGCAGCAGCTCCATCAAGTCTTGATTTGATAGTGCCTTGTAGGTCAGACACAGGTTTGCCCATCAACAGTTAATAGGAGACACAGTATAAGGAAAGGGCTTTTAGGATATGCTGTTTGCACCCTGTACTTTCTTTGGGAGAAGCATATTAGGTCACTCCAGCTGTTGAAGGTATCTGATCAAGTACATTCTAAATGGCACATTGTACTCAATTATTGGTCTAATGAGGGCTGAGTACAATGGGACTATAATTTCCTTGGATCTGGATGCCATACCTTTGCTTATAGGTTGTGACACATAAAATGACTTCCTTACCACTGTGGATAGGTGACAGTGGAAGTTCAGGCTACTATCTACCTGTTTAGCCAGATCTCTTATTTCTGAGTTTGATGTTAGGGGCGTGTTGTTAATGTTGTAGTTAGCAGGGGTATTTTCCCAAAGGGTATGATAATACATTTCTTTGCATTTAATTTCAGGCTGTGGTTTTGACATAAAGCATTTGTCTGTTTTAGACCTTCTTGAGGGATATCTGCGTCACTGAGGGATTCAGTGATTGCCCCCAAATTGCAGTCATCTGCAAACTTTGTCATCAAGCAGCCTTCACATTGGCTTTGGCATCTGCAAAATAAATTCTAAACAGGAGTGGTTCCAGCACTGAGCCCTGTGGCACAACACTAGTTACTGGCTTCTTGCTGTAAATAGAATCACCCACTTTGACCACGTGTCCTATCCTTGAGCCATTTGGCTATCTATCTGGTGACGTAGGAATTTATGCCCAGTTCTGGGAGTTTATTTATAATACCTGAATGACGTGTTGTGTCAAATGCCTTGGGCAGTTTGAGTTAGGTGATATGCACTGTTTTATCCTCATCCATGGTCTTAGTCACCTTCTCAAAAAAGTTAACCAGGTTTAGCAGGCATGACCTACTCTTAACAGAGCCAGGTTTGATCAGGTCCAGTATCTGGAGTTTTCTTATGTCTTTGTTTATCAGGTCCAAGATTATTCTTTCCATGGTCTTACAAACAAGACTAGTCAAGCTTATGGCCCTGTAATTTCCTGGGTCAGTTGATGCTCCACCTTTATGCAAGGGTATGACCCTAGCTGTTCTGCACTCTGACAGAACAAAGCCTGTCCAGAGGGTAAGGGTAAATAGCAATCCTTCTGGGTTTGATATGTCACTATTCAAATTATTTAAGTAACCCGGTACATCATCATGCCCCATTGCTGCCATGTTTTTCACTTTGGGGAGTGACGTGGTACCTGTTTTGTAGTTTTAATTGGTGGAGGAGTGGCAGAGAGTATTTCTTGGGGGAGAACTGCGGGTGATGAGTTATTGAAGTTTGATCTAAATTTGTCAGCCAACAGATTAGCTATTACTGCTGGCTGGTTGTAGGAGATGCTGTTAATATTTAATTCAGCACATTGTTGGGTGTTCTCCTTAAGATTGTAGACCTAGCTGAAAACTGCCTTATGGTTATCTTTAGCTTTGAAGGCTATTTTTACCTCAGAGTCAGCATTCAGCGATCTTATTAGTTCCCTAATCTGCTTGCTTAAGCTAATGAGGGATTTATTGCTCTGTTGTGCACATTCACTCTTAGTTCTCTATAGGAGTTCTTCCTTTTGTAATACAAACTGTTAAGACCAGGGGTACACCAGCGAGGGTTGTTTTTGTGGTTTGCCCAGAGGTTATTTCAGCTCAGTACCACTGTTTCTATGCACTTGCTTATGTGATTATACAGGGCTTTAGTGTACTGCTCTGCATATACTGCTGTGCTTTATGGATTTGGGGGAGCTTGGAATCTAGCTTAGCCTTCACTTAATAGGAGGTGGTTTCCCCTAGGAAAGTTTTTAAGTTTTTAAAGTTATTGGGGCTTGTTGGGGGTCTGGTTTTATCTTAATTTCTAGAGAAACCACTTTGTGATCTGACCATATCAGTGATACATCCCGTATCTTTGATTATCAAATCTAGGACATTTGTGGTTATTTGTAATCCTGTCCTCCCAGACTGACAAATATTGGACCCCTTCAGAATGATACCAGTAGCTGAGTCAACTGTTAAAGTCAATAATTTTCTGTCTGTATTGTAGTGACATCCTTGGAGACAGTAGAATGCTGCTCAAAGTTAGGCTGATACCTGCCTGTAACAAACATTCAGAGAGTTCAATCATGTCTCTCTTCATATAGTCCAGGAAAGTGCATATCAGGTCATTCACCACACATGGGCTATGGCACAATCATATTGGTAATTAGGATTGAGTAACCTGAGTGCTTGTTTGATCTGCCAGATCCTGACTTCAACAGGTAACTAACTGTAACTATCTCTCTTAATCTAGCCTTGTAAGGAGGATATCTGTGTGTCACACAATGGAGTCACCTATCACCATTATGTTGGGTTTTTAACAGTTATGCCTTCTGGGCTTGGTAGCTGAGGCATCATAAGATGTGGCTTTATGTGTTTACTGATATATGTCTTGTTTTTGTGCATGTGGGGTTTCAGAGGATTGCACCTGTGAGGCCTTTGAGACTTGGAAAGGTTATATGTGAGCACCTCCACATATGTAGGTATAAGTTGGTAGTCCTTAGTGGAGTAGTATGTGGGAGTCACCAACTACCTTCTTGTTGAATTTAGTGTCTCTATGTATGATTCTGGCCTCCAGTAACAATGTATAAGTACATCTCTCACATACTGTATTTGTCTAAGAATTAAGTGGCTGTCAGTCTACATGTGGCAATTACTACATTGCCTCAGGATGCACATGCCCTTCAACCTGGAAACAGAGATGGTAGGAAAGTGCTTATCCATTTATGCCAGTCCTAATATACTTACAAGTGTTATGAGTGTTTGATGCATATAAATGGAACAAGGTGGGGGGGTGCCTGCTTGCTATAAGTTCAGCTGACCCAAGTCTGCAATGTTGCCCAGTGCCTAAACTGGCTGCTAACTGGACATTGATAGTCCTAGGTGCTAAAATGAGGTAGTGCTTACCAAAATATTCCCAGCTGAATGTGTAAGTGCTGCTCACAATGCAAACTTGTTGCTTTGTGAGTGCCATGGAACTGGAGTAAAGTTCTAAGAAAGTTTTATGGGAAAATTTTGATTTTTGGCATTTGCATCTATACAAGGCACCATAAACCACTCCTGAGTGAAGAACAGGTTCTCACAAGTGCGAGGCTTAAATACACTTAGAAAAAAAAAAAACAAGTTTAACATTAGCTAAGCTCACAGGCCAGTTAGATAAGCACACAATGAGCTCGCACCAGTAATTCCCAGCTCAGATGAGTGAAATCAGCCATCTCCTGCCACAAGAGTGCAGACTTAGGGTTTTTTAATATAAAATGGCTGGTTTGGAACCTAGCTGTTGGGAGCAAAAACACATGGTCAACAAAAAGCAGAAGCCAGCAACTGTGAGCTGTATTAACTCATTTAATTAGTTAAAAAATAAAAAAAACCACAAGGATAACAGACCAGTTTCGGCTATGGTGTTAACCTAGCCTTCATCAGTGTAAATTCCCAAAATATCTTGAGGTTCTTTTATACACATAGAAATAATTAATCACAGAGTTTGCAAAAACAAATGCCTGGAACTGACTGAACAATTCAAATAGATACACTATAAATACTAAGAACAGCGGCTCTATAGCAGTTAGACAAACAGTTGAAATCTCTAGAAAAGCAATTAAATAATGTAGTATACATTCACAGTGGATGAAAACAAACAGTGCGAGTGCAAAAAATATAATTATATTTTTTTTCTTAGCCTCAGAGGGCTTCTGATGTTTGCTAAGTCATTCAAAGTCTCTGGATAAATGTGCCATCAACATTGAACATGGAGTGGTTCTTCTCCTTCTTACCTTTGACGTCCAGTCATTGTCAACTCTAATGATGTTCTCTTGCATTTTTGGTGATGTTAAGTCTTAATCTAAACTGGAGATATGTTTAGTAATGGTGAGTCTTGTTGCTGAGATTTTCCTTAACAGAAAAATGGGATAAAGTTCTGTGTACTATGTACTGCTTCTATGCTATGAGACAACATTTCTAAGATTATGATTTTTAGGAGTTTGTGATTACAAGAAAATAATCATAGTTTAACCTTCATATTTCTCAAGCACGTCATGCATTTTTTATGTTAGTTCTTCTGCCTCTGTTTTTCACGTCACTAACTTTTCTAGTAACTAATTATTTTATTCTAATAGAAATTCTATTTGTGTCACCTTCAGTGATTTTTTTTTCCCATATAATTTGCAAAAAAGTAGTTGTGGACCATGTGTTTTTTCTCTTTTTGCGTACTTGCCAGTAATTTGATGATTGTTGCAACTGGCCATCTACGCCTTAGTTAGGCAAGTGACAGTTGAAGAAGACCACCATTAGACAGCATCCCAATTTGCTGTTTAAATGAATATGTCACAGACAGGCTATGATAGTTGTGAGCATTGAGCACAGTCTTATAAGGGGGCCAATCAAATCCTTTTTAGTTGAGGCAGTTCACTTGTCACCTGAAACATGGAGTGACATGGGCACTGGGTGACATACCAGCTAAACACCTGACCTCTAAAAAGAGAGAATGGACCATAACTAGATCAAGGGGAATGGCAGGTATGACAGTAGATCCTATAAAAGCATGCAAACAATTCAAACCGTTTTATGCAAACCAGTATAAAGCAGCCCAGAGCTAATGTCAGCAGAGGCATAACAGCAATAAGGACTTCTTCCATTCTCTTTACTTTCCTAATCTCTCTGAAATGGATACGGAATAACATGTGTCCTGTAGGACAGAAAGATAGTTGAAGGCTGATATTAGAAGAGCTCCATTATGGAAAATACCAAGTCTTAGCGTTTTTCAGCTGACCTATGTAACATTTATTTGAATAGTTGTCACATCATTTGCTCAGGTGTTCATTACTATTCAGAATGCAGTGGATGGTTCAGTCTCTTCTAAGTCTTCAGCCATTACATTTTTCCCACAGCAGGCAAAGATCCACTGTTTTTTATATCCTTAACAAGCATTAGAACTAAATTGTGGGTTGAGTTGATGCTCTGGCTTCAAGAATTCAGTCATTACTAGTAAATGTCCATGTCTTTGTTTTATATGCATGAAGTCTCTTCCCTAGTATGTTAAGCATTTGTACTATGCCCAACCCAAGGATGGGGCCATGTTGATGAGGAGGTCAGAGTCAGCATGCTTGGAGGTAACTGTCTCTTGGCAATTAGAGATCCAGAAAGAAACTTCACTTCTTTATTTTAGGTATTAGAAGAGCTGTCTCAGTGACAGATTAAAGGCTACTATTTGAAAATCTGAGCTCTACCAGTAAACAAAGAATATAATTCAATGAAAGCCATCATCACCTCATGCAGAGTCCCCCTGAGAATTTAGTTAGTAGGCTGAATTGCTCAATCAGTAAAACATGAGAACTGAATAATAAGTCACATTAGGGTTTATAACTGACACAGACTTACCTATTAAGAAAATGTAAGCCAGTTTACACTAGCTAGATTACCTATTTAAAATGATTGTCTTGCCAAGGATTTGCTATGTGATATATCATGTCCCTTCCCCACCACTTTATGCCTGTTTGATAAACTTGCATAGATTATCAGTTGATATAGTATAGAAATACTATCAATGCCATCAGATGGACTCTGATGACCTAAACAAGGGCAATGAGGCTAAGGGGGAAGCATACACACACTTAGTTTATTAAAATGATATAGGAAGATCTCTAGGATACTTAAAAAATAGTGAGTCCCTTTTCCCTTAACTGCCTTTTTTGGTTCCCTTAGAGTCTACCTTAGCATAACAGTACATGATGGAGGATATACAGAATAACATTCTTTGGTTCCCTTAGTGTCTACCTTAGCATAACAGTACATAATGGAGGATACACAAAAGGCTCTAAAGGCATCCTGGATTTTTCATATCTTTTGCATTTGAGGGGAACATTGATTCCTTCTCTGAATTTTTCAAGCCTCACAGTTATGGGAGATAACAATGTGGTAGAATAACTGCTATAGGAAATATGTATTTTTCCTGTTTGACTTCCACTAATATGTAAGGTGCAAACATACAAGCCGACTATGATTTGTGTAAAAAAGCCTTTCTGAGCTACTTGACATTAAGGTGTAATCTATAGCTACTTGAAACTAAGGTATAATCTATGTAAAGCACACCAGTGGCAAATGCATACATACATACATACATACAAATATTTCAAGCACGGGCATTAATGCCCTTCTAGCTTGCCAATATACCAAAACACTTGTTCCCATAATAAGTGCCCAAGCTGTTCTTAAAAATATCTAAACTAGTACTTGCTTTAATGTAATTTGGTAGTCTGTTCCATGCGTCAGCTACTCTGTCAGAGAACCAATTAGTACACTTCTCATTCCTATAGAATCTTCTACACAGGTTATCTGATGATTCTCTAGTACTTTCTGATAACCCCAAACATTCCCAGAGGTAGTTGTCATTAAATGCCCTATATACCTGAATAAGATCTCCTCTTAGATATCTGTAAGAGACACTGTACAAGCTCAGATATTTTAGTATTCCATAATAACTTAATTTTTCACATCCATGGATATGCTTGGTATATTTCTGCTGTACTCTTTCCAGTTTACTCATGCTTGTTTTCTTATAGGGTTTCCATATTTATTCCACACTCAAGTTTGGGTCTAATGTAACTAGCAAACAATGATTTCATTATTTTTGATTTCCTAGACTTTATAAATCTTTTTCACAACCTATAGTTCTATAACTATCATTAACCAATTGGTTGATATGATTACAAAAACTCATAACTGAATCTACCCATATACCCATGTCCTTAAATGACTCAACACTTTCAGTCACTGTGTACTGTATTAAATATTCACCTTTAAATTTATGCCTACCAAATCTCATATGCTTAGTTTTTCATATATTTATTAGCATATTATTCTCCTGTGCCCAAATAGTCAATTTAGTCAAGTTATGTTGAAAACACTCCTTATCTGTACCAAATGTAATCAGTTTACCCAGTTTCAGGTCATCTGCATATAGACTATGGGACATCTCAGATGAAAAAGTTAGGTCTGAAAGATACAATCTAAACAAGTAAGAGCCTAGGAGAGAGCTCTGTGGAACACTTTGACTGTAACCAAGGATTTTGCCTGTCCAGTTGCTGTATGATACTTGCCATGTCCTATTTGTAAGCCATGCAGCTATCCATCTTATCAAGAGTACATCAATACCTAGTTCTACTAATTTATTGATCAGTGTTATGTGTATGACCCTGTCAAATGCTGAAGTTAAATCTATATAAATCACATCACAGCACAATTTTTCATTCATACCTGTTATTATATTGTTACAGAACATCATGTTAAAGGTGGTAATAGATCTGTTTTCAACATATGCTTGCTGATATGGTTTCAAGTCCCAGCCTATCCAGTTCTGACAATAACTTAACCAATACTACCTTCTCCATTATTTTTCCACGACATGAAAGTAGACTTAAGGGTCTATATGACTCTGGGTTTGTCCTACTCCCCTTTCCCTTAAAAACAGGTTTAATAAGCACATGTCTCCAATCTTGATGAATTTCTCCATATTTATATGACCTAGTGAATAATAAATATAATGGTACTGTAAGTTATTGCTGAAGTGTTCTCAGGTCATTGTTACTAATTCTGTCTCCTCTCTGTTCTTTGCTAGATCCAGTTTGTGCAGTTCTTTTTCAATATAATCTAATTTGATTCCAGTATCTGGGGTTACCTGGATGTCACTAACAACTTATTACCTCCTTTGTGGAGCCAAACTGTTTTGCATTAGATTTAGTAAATATATCTTTAATCTGTTGTGTCTGAGAATAAAATTTAGAACCTGCACAGTTTATCAATATGTGTGTGTCTTTACTCCTTCCACATTTTATGTATCTATAAAAAGGTTTCCTATTATGCTCAATTACTTTATATAAATTTTCTTCAACTTTTTCTTGATTTTGTCTCACACTCTACTCAATCTTTGTCCAGCTTGTTTATTTCAGTTTTCAAAGTTGTAGTTCGACCTCTTCCGCTTCTTATATTTTTTGCCTCTCACCTTAATCAGATATCATGTTCTTATGGAAATATATTCCCTCTGCATTGTATGCCTAGATGCTGATGTTAAATATTTTTTGATTTTTGCACTCAAACAATTTCTCTTTCAAAACTTTCCATATTCCATCTGCAGTTTTTCCACTTTACACCTCACTCCAGTTAATCTGATATAGTGGTTGTTTTGCTTCCATATAATCTGTAATTAACCTTCTGTGCATTGGCTTAGATTTCAGTTTGGCAGAATTATCTAGCAATACATTAACCTTTATAACCCCATGATCACTGCACATCAATGGTGGTAAAACTTGACTTGAAGTTACAGTAATTTCTTTGGGAACAGAAACAATCTTTAGTATGTTCCGTTCCCCTGGCAGGCTTTTTTTAAAATATGAAGCAATTGTTGTTCCTGAATATAATCTTTGAATAATTTCCTCACTAACATTGTAGAATCAATATTATTCCAGTCTGTTTCTGATAAATGTAAGTCCCCAGCTAATATTATTCTTCCCTCCTGTGTTTCATGCAAGAAATATACAAATTCCTCTAGGTCATCTGCACTTGACTTTGGTGGTCTATACACAACAATTGTTATATGTTCCAGGGTTGTCTTTATTGTCACAGTTACACAGTCTGTAGTGCTGGTGTTATCAATGAACATGTAATAATCACAGGTCTCATAGCTATCTTTAATGTTGTCTATGGAGTAACCTCTGATCCTCCACCTCCTGCTCAAAAGGCACACCTAATAACATTTAAAATAGATATTAGTGCAGGTCATACCTATAAACAACTGAAATCTTCTTGGATACAGTTCATTATTGTCAGTGTTAGCAAGGTATTGGAATGTAAAGGAGAGAAAGCAGCACTGGAGACAATGAAAATGCAAGGGGAAGAGTATGGGAAATTTCACCCATCTGTCAGAAAATTGTGTAATATATTTGTGAAGAAAGTGAAAACACTATCATCAGTGTTAGTTTGTCTGGCAGGAGATTTGTACATATTCTTAGATTAACTTGTATTGTATGCCAGCATGCTTATTTGTGAAAATGTAAATATGTTTAAAATTATGAGTCTTTCCCTGTTTAAACAGAATGGTTAAATAATCTGTTACTTCTATCTGTGCTTGTTTGAGAGGGACAAACTGTGGACCACATTATACGTCTTACTGTGGATAATTAGTTGAGCAGTGAGTGATGTCATTGTAATGTCCCTTGCTGCTAAAACATCTGATTGACAGAAAAATAATATTTTTTTACATCTGACTGTTATATTTTGAAATTAGACAGTTGAGACAGTTGAGACTGCTAAGACAATTGAGACTGTGAAGCAGTGCAGTTTGCCAAGTACTGAGCAGTTAGTAGACACCAAGAAAAGAAACCTGACCAAGTAAACTGTACGCTTACCTTGGCCTTGCTATTATATCTTAGAGTAGATCAAGGACAGTATTTCTTTATTTAGATCAGGAAAGTTTAGTTATTAAGATAGAGTTTTTCTTGAATAATGGATTCCTATCCTGCAGTTTGATTTACTTTTCTGGTGATTGAATTCTAATGTTTATTGAGAACTATTGATTTTCAATTTCATAATCATTTTTACTTATTATTAAATGTTTTTCTTTATTTTACATTGTGACTGGAAACCAGTGTTTTTTATTTAGAGATTAGAGTGCTCTAATCTGTCTGATACTCCCCAGGACAGCCTGAGGCCTGGCTTTTCTGGTCATAGTTATCATTTATTTTGATAATAAATTTTCATAATTGGGCACCCCTTTTGAAGGGGTTGCAGACCCTGTGATTGGTGGCAGTATTTTTGTATTTATTTTGGGAAAGAGACACAGCTGGAAATCTGTGTAAGCTTTCTCAGATGAATTTGAATGTGTGAGATTTGGGGTGTGAGTGTATCAGAGGTCTTAAACTGAGGCACTTTGCTCTGAAATGTCTAATAAGAAAAATACGTTTGAGCGGACAGAGGTATATAGTCGAGTCCCAGAAAAATAGAGCATTCCTTTTGTGCTCTTAGGGGAAAATTGTGAAATATTACTTTTGTTTAAGTGACAATCTCATATTGGAGCCAGTAGTGCAGATTGAAGCTCCTTAGCTACTGACCTAGGATAGTAAGGGATGTCATTTAATTGTTGGCAGTCCTGTGAGGTATTGGCAGGATGTCACAATATTCATGGAGGATAATGGGTCCCAAAGTTAAGTTTCATAGGTTCATAGATTAGTACTAAGCTAACTGCCCTTGTGAGCCATTTTAAGCCTAGCCGATTATCCTTTGTGAGACTCAAACGCTGCACCTTGTGTTTGTAAGGCAAACACCTTAACCATTAGGCTACCCTCAAGCTAGATTACATAAAAAAAAATTGTTCGCATCATCTTATTACTTGAATGAGAATGATAAGCAAAACTGCTGGGATTAGCTTCAAGATGTTTGGTTTACAATAATCAAATTTGTGTCAAGTACTCTATGTATCTGCCATGTACACAAGCCTTTATCCCGCCTAGTATTTATACAGCTTGAGTGATATCTGCAAAGTCCATTATTTCTTGTTTCAGAGATGATTAGAATTGCAGCTGCCTCCAAATGGAAAGAACCCTGTGATCCTGCAGTGGCAATCAATGGGAAGGAATCCTTAGTTATGCTGGTTGACTGAATAATTCAGTCAACTACATTAATTATGGCTATATGCCCAAAATCTAAAATAGATATTTTTCCCCTGTTAGACTTTATTTTTTCAATAGTTCAGTTTGGTTCATTTACCTTTCCATACCAGAGTACTGATTATCCAGTTAAAGTTGTTGAGCAATATTTCATCCACCTTGCTCTCATTATACTTCTAAATTATTCCATTTGCTTCTCATAATGATTCATCTGATGTTGTAAATCTTTATTCATTCCTTACTGTTAGGACTTTGGTTCCATCCTCGGAACTGACATGGCCGTTTCCAAGCTTGCGCCAGCCAAAAATTCTCAGCTAAGACCTACCCATAATGCCCCACTCATAGTTACTCCAGATCTCGTTTGCCGCGTTCCACGTCAGATGTGCCTAGCCATCTCTCTCAGTGCTAAGTGGAAATTTGTGACTTTTGGTGCAGTTTCTCTTCAAACTTTCCTGTTTTTTAGTCAGTTTAGCCTTTTCTCACTATCACCTATAACCTAATTCTATTTTCTACCCTTTACCTTTGGTACTTAAATTTCTACCGTCTTGTGATATTTTTTCAATGCCCTCGTTGGTATTAACTCCCTTTTCTTTCCTTTTTATTGTTGCTTCTTTTAGGATACCCCTTTGTTGCCTGTACTATGTCAGACAAAAGTTAAGTTGGGGTTTAAACAGTGTGACAAATGTGGCCAAAAGATTCCCAACTTGGACGGCCATGCTCGATGCGTTTACTGTTTGGGCGTGGATGATATTAAAGCTGATTGTGACATTTGTGCTAGTTTTATCAATCGCATACGCACAGAGTGTAAAAATAAGGTTATTTTGAAAGGTTTAATTAATACAGCTTTTTCGGAGGCTATATCTGGTCAGAGGTGTCACCCCCCTCCAAAAACCAAAAAGTACAAAGAAAAATGGAGTCACTCACTTCCCACATCTCCATCAGTTAAGGAACTGAGTCAGCTCCATGCTTCTCCGACACCATTGCCACAGACCTCTTTGGCACCAGGCCCTGTGCCTTCTCCCTCAATGCCATTTATGATGTTGACTTCTATTTCAGTTCCAGCCTCGGCACCACTGACTTCGGGGCTGTCCTTGGTTCTGACATTGGCTTCCATGACTGTACCTGCTTTGGCACCATCCCTGGCCACAGTGCCGATAGCTTCTTCAGCTCCACAAATTATGACCTCAGCTCCTAAAGTTGAATATCTCCCAAAAATCAGATACTCTCCAACGTATGACCCTTTTTTGAGGCATAGGTTTAGCCCTTTCTTGAAAGACCTGATTCTCCTTCAGCAGTCTCCATTAGATCCACCACAAGCCTTTCTGAACTGGACATAGTGCGGGTTGTGGACCAGCTTCTGGCAGCTAGGGGATTGCCCACTCAAGCTAGACCTTGGCTCAGAATCCTTCACAGCATATTCTCCTGTTTATCCTCCTCTGGCCTCTACCCAGGCCCCGGAGATCTCGGTACCAATGTCCACCCCAGTGCATACTGTCTCGGCTCCGACTGCATTTTTTTCCCTCTTGGCACCAACCACCCTTGCTGTTTTGGCCCCATTGGATCTGGTGCTCTCTTGGAACAGTGTTTGGACTGTTGGCACCTTGGTACCTAGCCCGGCACCTATTTTTTCACTGGCGCCGTCTATGTCCATGGCTCCAATGGCTTCCAGTCCTCTCAGAGCTCCTCACCTGGAGGTGGGCTTCTCAGGGCGGGGTGTGACTCTGGTTCCGAGAGTGTCATTCTCGGTTCAGGGCTCCCATCCCTCCTCGGGTGGGCCTGCTTTTCAGGTGATGGAGAGGGT